>NC_141075.1:54342364-54369864 GCF_041138505.1 Cibotium barometz
GGGTGGGTGAGTACTTGTTTGGTTCCACCGATTCCAGTGGTAGGGTGGTGGGCTAACCTATGGGCCGGATGGGGTTAGGCTGGAATTATGGAGTTTTAATAATCAAATTGAAAAATCTTAGGATTACGCTAGGATACGAGTAGATAGTTAATTCCCTGACAAAATTCTCGATTGAGTGGATCAACGGCTGTGCCTAATCTTGATCAGGAAAAAAGCGTTGAAATTACTCAGATGATCAAATTATATCAGTGATAGCTTCCTTCTATCTGGTTTATTCAGGTGAAGGATAGTTTGGAATAGATCTCGTTAGAAAACTCGTTAAGAAAAATTCAAAAAGGTGGAATCGTCCCCGCTTTTCGGGTATGGGAAATTTTCCCGGTTTCGGTTTTCGGAGTGACCACCAGCCTAGTGTCGTGCTCCGACATTCGTGGGCGAGGCCCCGAGTGAGAAACCCTGCCCCGTGTGCATGAGGGGGCTGCTTTCGCTGTGTCAGCTACTACGGGGAGTCTGGTGCGCGGAGGGGGCAGAGGGATCTCACACCGCCGGCCCCCGCGATGCCGTGCCCGAACACCCTCCGCCCGCCCCCGGGATAGCCCCCCGCCCCCCGTGGTGCCGTGTCCTCACGCTCCCCTCGGCCCCCGTAGTGCCATGCCCGAACACCCCCCCAAGCCGTGCTCTCATGCCCCCCCACCCCCCGCGGTGCCGTGCCCGAACACCCCCCCTCGAGTCGTGCCCTCACGCCCCTCGGCTCCTGCGGTGCCGTGCCGCCCGAACACCCCCCCCCCCCCCGCCGCCCCCACGGACCCCGTGCCCTCACCCCCCGACCCCCGCAGTGCCGTGCCGAAACACCCCCCCACCCGCCTCCCTGGAGCCATGTCCTTACACCCCCCGCCAGCCCCCCCGCGGTGTACACCCCCCGCCCGCCCCCCCAGACCACGTGCCCTCACGCCCCGCGGTGCCGTGCCCAAAGCCCCCCCTCGGCGGAGCCGTGCCCTCATGCCCCCCGGCCCCTGCGGAGTCATGCCCTCATGCCCCCCGGGAGCCGTGCCCTCATGCCCCCCGCCCCCCACAGTGCCCGCCCAGAGCCGTGCCTTCATGCCCCCTCGCGGCCCCCGCGGAGCCGTGTCCAAAGCCCCGCCCGGAGATGTGCCCTCCCCCCGGGGCCCCATAGAGCCATGGCCTCACACCCGAGTGCCGTGCCCCCCCACCTACAGAGCCTGCCCTCACACCCCGGTGCCGTGCCCCCCCAAACCCCCGTCTCACGGAGCCGTGCCCTCACACCCCCGTCGCGGAGCCGTGCCCTCACACCCTGGTGCCATGCCCCCCCGCCCCCCCGTCGCAGAGCCGTGCCCTCACACCCCGGTGCCGTGTCCCCCTCGGGCCCCCGCCGTCTCGCGGAGCCATGGCCTCACACCGCGGTGCCGTGTCCCCCCTCGGCCCCCCCATGGAGTCGTGCCCCCCCCCCCCCCCCCCCCCCGCGGAGCCGTGGCCTCATTCCTAGCCGTGCCCTGCGGTGCCGTCCCCCCTGGCCCTCGGCCCCCCCATCACACCCCGGCCCCCCGCCGTCACAACCCCTGGCCGCCCACCCCCCGGAGCCGTGCCCTCATGCCCCCCGCTCCCCTGCAGAGCCGTGCTTGAACCCCCCCGCGAGCCGTGTCCTCACGCCCACGAGTCGTGCCCTCACACCCCGGCCCCCGTGCTGCCGCACCCGAACACCCCCCGACAGCCCCCGCAGTGCCGTGCCCGAATACCTCGGTGCCGCGCCACCCAGCCCCCGTCGAGCCATGCCCTCACACCCCGGCCCCCGTGCTACCGCGCTCGAACACCCCTCGGCCCCCGCGGTGCCGTGCCCTCGTACCCCGGTGCCGTGCCCAAACCTCGGTGCCGCGCTCCCCGGCCCCCGCGGTGCTGTGCCCGAACACCCCTGACCGGTCCCCCCCGCCGGTGCTGTGCCCGAACACCCCCGGAGCCGTGCCCCACGCCCCCCGGCCCCCCGTGGAGCCGTGCCCAAACACCCCTCGTCCCGCCCCCTGGAGGCGTGCCCTCACGCCCCTCGGCCTGCCCCCTGGAGGCGTGCCCTCACGCCCCTCGGCCCCCGCGGTGCTGTGCCCAAACACCCCCCGGCCCCCCGCGCAGAGCCATGCTCAAACACCCCGGTGCCGTGCCCTCACGCCCCTCGGTCGGTCCCCGCGCAGCCGTGCCCGAACACCCCCCGTCCCCCTGGAGCCATGCCCTCACGCCCCCGACCCCCGCAGTGCCGTGCCCGAACACCCCCCGTCCCCCCTGGAGCCATGCCCGAACACCCCGGTGCCGTGCCCTCATGCCCCCTGGTCGGCCCTCGCGTAGCCGTGCCCGAACACACCAGCGCCATGCCCTCACGCTGGCACGGCCCCCGCGGAGCTGTGGCCTCACAACCCAGTGCCGTGCCCTCACGTCCGCACGGCCCCCGAAGAGGCGTGCCCGAACACCCCGGCGCCGTGCCCCCGGCCCCCCCGTCATGGAGCCGTGGCCTCATACCGCGGTGCTGTGCCCCCCCTCGGCCCCCCCGCGGAGCCGTGCCCACCGGCCCCCCGCGAAGACGTGGCCTCACACCCTAGCCATGCCCCCCGGCCCCCACGGTGCCATGCCCCCTCGTAACAAGGCCCCCCCGTCACACCCCTGCCCCCTCCCTGAGCCGTGCCCTCATGCCACCCGCCCCCCCGCAGAGTCGTGCCCGAAAACCCCCCCCCTCGGCAAGCCATGTCCTCACGTCCCTCGGCCCCCGCGGAGCCGTGCCCGAAGCCCCGCCCGAAGACGTGCCCTCCCCCTCGGGTCCCCGCGGAGACGTGCCCTCCCCCCTGGGTCCCCGCGGAGCCGTGGCCTCACACCCCGGTGCCGTGCCCCCCTGCGCCGGCGGAGCTGTGCCCCCCCGGGCCCCCATCTGCGGAGCCATACCCTCACACCCCGGTGCCATGCCCCCCCGTCGTCGCGTGGAGCAGTGGCCTCACACCGCGGTGCCATGCCCCCCCGGGCCCCCCTGTGGATTCGTGCCCACCGGCCCCCCGCGGAGTCGTGGCCTCACACCCCTAGCCCTGCCCCGTGGTGCCGTCCCCCCGGCCCCCCATCACAACCCCGCCCCGGAGCTGTGTCCTCATGCCCCCCGCCCCCCTGCGGAGCCATGCCCGACCCCCCCGCGAGCCGTGTCCTCATGCCCCCCGGCCCCCACCGCGACGAGCCGTGCCCTCACACCCCGGCCCCCGTGTTGCCGTGCCCCAACACCTCCTGGTCCTCGCGGTGCCGTGCCCGGCCCCCGTCGAGCCGTGCCCACACCCTGGCCCCCGTGCTGCCGCGCCGCCCGAACACCCCCCGGCCCCTGCGGTGCTGTGCCCTCGCACCCCGGTGTCGTGCTCGAACACCTCGGTGCCGCGCCCCCAGCCCCCGTGGTGCCGTGTCCGCCGAACACCCCCCGACTGACCCCCCGGTGCCGTGCGCGAACACCCCCGGAGCCGCGCCCTCACGCCCCCCGGCCCCCCGCGGAGCCGTGCCCGAACACCCCCCGTCCCGCCCCCTAGAGCCGTGCCCTCACGCCCCCCGCCCCCGCGGTGGCGTGCCCGAACACCCCCTGGCCCCCCGTCCGCAGACATGCTCGAACACCCCGTTGTCGTGCCCACACACGCCCCTCGGCCGACGGCCGGCCCCCTCACAACCGTGCCTGAACACCCCCCGGCCCCCCTGGAGCTGTGCCCTCACGCCCCCCGACCCCCGCAGTGCCGTGCCGCTGAACACCCCCCGCCGGCCCCCGCAAAGCCGTGCCTGAACACCCCGGTGCCATGCCCTCATGCCCCCCGACTCGCCCTCGCGCAGCTGTGCCAGAACACCCCAGTGGCGTGCCCTCACGCCCGCACGGCCCTCGCAGAGCCGTGCTTGAACACCCCGGTGCCATGCCCCCCGCCCCCACGGAGCCGTGGCCTCACAACCCGGTGCCGTGCCCTCATGCCCGCACGACCTCCACGGAGCCATGCCCTTACACCCCGGTGCCGTGTCCCCCCGGCCCCCGTCGTATCCTCACACCGCGGTGGCGTGCCCCCCCTTGGCCCCCCCGCGGAGTCGTGCCCACACCGGCCCCCGCGAAGCTGTGGCCTCACACCCTAGTCGTGCCCCCCGCCCCCCCCCACGGTGCCGTGCCCCCCGTAACCCGCCCCCCCGGCAAGCCGTGTCCTCACGCCCCCCGGCCCCCGCTCGAGCCGTGCCCTCACACCCCGGCCCTCGTGCTGCCGGGCCCCCGAACACCCCCAGGCCCACCCCCCCGCGGTGCCATGCCCTCACACCCCGCCGGTGCCGTGTTCGAACACCCCCTGACCGGCCCTCCCGGAGCCGTGCCCGAACACCCCCCGGCCCGCCCCCCAAAGCAGTGCCCTCACGCCCCCCGACCCCCGCGGTGCCGTTCCCGAACACCCTCCCCGGCCCCCGCGGTCCCGTTCTCGAACACCCTCCCTTGGCCCCAACGGAGCCGTGCCCGAACACCCTCCCCGGATCCCACGGAGCCGTGCTCGAATACCCTGGTGCCGTGCCCCCCGGCTCCTAGCCCCCCGCGTGCCCCCTGGCTCCTAGCCCCCGCCTGCCCCCTACTAGTGCCGTGCCGTGACGCCCCGTAGCTCCCCCCTGGCGCGGTGTCGTGATGCCCCTCATCAGCCCCCCCCGGGTGCGGTGCCGTCGCGCCCTGTAGCCCCCCCCCGTACGGTGCCGTCACGCCCCCGCAGCCCCCCCGGGGTGTCGTGCCGTGATACCCCGCAGCCCCCCAGTGCCGTGCTGTGATGCCCCGTAGCCCCCCCAGGGCTGTGCTGTCACGCCCCCGCAGCCCCCCCTCGTGCTCTGCGGTGCCATCATGCCCCGCACCACCCCGCGGTGCGGTACCGTCACGTCCCGCACCCCCCCCGGTGCGGTGCCATCACGCCCCCCTCCCCCCCGCGCGGTGCCCTCATGCCCCGCAGCCCCCCGTGGTGTTGTTGAGATATCGAGCTCGTCTAGTGAGGCGGTGGCCACTGATGACCCGCCTGGGGGATAGACCCCACACTTACACCACTGGCATAGTTGGTGAGATCTTGGGTGATATGCAGCCAGTGGGATGACAGGCTGTGTGACAGCCATTCTAGAGAATGGCATAGTTATAGCGCCAGCTCATTTATTCGGGTTCACACTATAGAGGACGCGTGTATGTATTGGTTGAGTACCTTTCATATTATGTGTACTCTTATCTTGTATATGGTGTGTTGAGTGTTGAGTAGAGAAGAAGAAGATTTTCAGCCTCTCACCTTGTGTGTTCTCTATTAGGGTTTTGTGAGTGTGTGTGTGTGCTTGCAAGAGCTCAAGCTCTCTTCCCCCCTGCATCGTTTCATGGTATCAGAGCCTGGTTCGTGCTAAGGGCTGAGCTACAAGCAAGAGAACCACAAGAAGCGGTACGAGGGTAAGAGCTACAACTACTCTTCCCTATTGTGTTGGTGACTACACCCTTGTCGGGAGCTCTACGGGAGGCACCGACAAACGATCTCCGATTGAGGAGCTTTCTTCGCAGGAGTGAAGCTATAGGGCAACTATATAGTCCTATGGACTACAATTTTTGGGCCGAAAACGCGTTTCGAGCACGTCTGGACCTCCGTTTTTCAGAAAGCAGGCGATTTCGAGCACTGCGGGTAAGTCATCGATTCTCTGCAGAACTCTGTTTTAAGAATTGCAGGAAGACAGATTGACTGTGCAGACACTGTGGGTGCTGCAAAGAGGTCTACAGTTGCCATTGGGTGTATGTATGCACATTGAAGTAACTGGTTGTGACATTTGAGAGTACTACAGTACCGCTGTGCAAAAAATACAGCAATTTGTGCAAAAAAACCAGAGTGCAGTTTCTGGTAAAATTGTGTGTTTGGCAAGATGTCAAATGATGGGATAACTTAGATTGTGGCTGAGAAGCTCGACAAGAATAACTTCCAAGCTTGGAGGTTCAGGTTGACAAATTTCCTAATGGGAAAAGGCTATTGGGACTACATAGAAGGTGAGCATGAAGAGGCACCGGAGATACTGGCCGACTGCTGCAGATGTGAAAGAGTTTAAAAACTGGAACCAAGGAGCAAGGAAGGTTATGTATTGGCTTTCCATTAGTATACAGGACACCATGATTGGGCACATTCAGGATGCCAAGTCCCCCGAGGAGGCGTGGGACACCTTGGTAAAGCTTTATGAAACAAATACCAAGGCACGCAAGATACAATTGAAGAATGAACTTCATACTGTGGAGAAAAAGAGCATGTCTGTGAATGACTATGCGCTGAAGATAAAGGGTATTGTGGAATCCCTTGCATCTATTGGTGTGTCAGTAGATGATGAAGACAAGGTGGAAGTTTGTCTACGTGGTCTCGGGCCACAATACAAGGCGTTCAAGACGTCCATTCAGACTCGGGAAAACATTCCCAACTTTACAGATTTGGTGTCTATGCTGATTATCGAAGAGAAGAGCTTCACAAAGCAAAAACACTTCAGAGCAACAGGCTTTCTACACGAGTTCAGGAAGAGGACGAGGTAGAGGAGGCCGTGGACGCGGTCAAGGAGGTGGCCGAACAAGTAATTAGAATTATGGCCAACAGCAGCAGCAGCAACAACAACAGTCCCAGAATCAACAACAACAACAACAACACGCAGGTGGAAGAGGCAAATTCAGAGGCAGGGGGAGTCAAAGAGGCCGTGGAAATTGGCAAAGGCAATATAATGATGCACGTGAATGCTATTATTGTGGTAAGCCTGGACATGTGCAGGCAGAATGTTACAAGAAGCAGGCTGACATGAAAAATGGGAAAGTGCAGCAAAACAACTATGCATCCTCAAGCAGAAATAATGAGGATAATGAAAGGTTGTTTGTTATGCAGCATGTCGTGAATGCCATGTCTGAAAATGTTGATGCAGCACAAAAAGATAATGTATGGTATGTGGATTCAGGCGCTTCGAACCACATGACGAGTCATGGGGAGTGGTTCAAGGAGATGAAAAACCCGAAAAGACGAGGTTTTGTGGAAACAGGGGATGACACTGCTCATCCAATTGCCCATGTTGGAGATGTGCCATTGTCTATGCAGGATGGCAAAGTGAAGTACCTTGCAGATGTACTTCATGTACCGAACATAACAAAGAATCTGGTTTCAGTTGGCCAGATGATTGAGCAGGGTTTGCAGGTTCGGTTTAACCCTGATGGGTGTTATGTTGAAGATTTTAAAGACAAGTGCAGGTTGGTTGCAAAAGGCAACAGAGTGGGCAGAATGTTTACGTTGAATGTAGACATGCCTGAAATGAGTGCTGCGATGTTTGTAAATGGTTCAGGAGTTGTTGTAGACACAGACATATGGCATAAAAGAATTGGACATGTAAATGTGCAAAGATTGAAGTCTATGCAGACAAAAGGAATTGTGACAGGGCTGCCAAAATTTAAAGTGGAAGGTATGCAGAAAATATGTGAAGCATGCCAATTTGGGAAGCAAACAAAGCATGTGTTTCCACGTAACAGATATGTGAGCAGAAATGCACTAGATGTTGTGCATTCAGATGTATGGGGTCCTACGAAGACCATATCTATGGGAGGCTGTAGGTATTATGTGACTTTCATTGATGACCACACAAGGAAAGTGTGGGTATATTTCATGAAGGAGAAGAGTGAGGTGTTCACTCACTTTCAGAATTTCAGAGTTTTAGTTGAAAAGCAAACAGGGAAATATGTAAAGTGCCTAAGGTCAGATGGAGGGGGAGAGTACTTCTCCAATGAGTTCTCTGAATTTTTGAAGAAGAATGGTATTCGGAGACAGTTTACATGCAGATACACTCCGCAGCAAAATGGAGTTGCTGAGCGGAAAAATAGGCACATTGCAGAGATTGCGCGAGCATTGATGGAAGAGAAGAATATGCCGCATTGCTATTGGGATGAGGCTGTTTCTACAGCAGTATACATCATGAACAGGACTCCAACTGCAGCCATACATGATGTAACTCCAGAGGAGAGGTTTACTGGTAGAAAACCAGATTTGTCTCATCTGAAAGTCTTTGGATGCATTGCATATGTGCATGTGCCAGATGAGCTGAGAACTAAGCTGGATCCAAAAGCTGAAAAATGTGTGTTTATTGGATATTCCCTTGAGCAAAAGGGATATAGGTGTTATAACCCTGCTACACGCGAGTTGAGGGTAAGCAGGGATGTTGTCTTTGATGAGATGAGTAGCTGGTATGCTGCTGAAAAAGAAGCTGTTGGGGCTGATGTGAGTGGAAGTGTGGTTGCACAGAATGCAAGTCAGCAATCACAGTCTTTGAGTGGACTAGGAGAGTCCTCATCTAGTGGGTCTGTTGATAGACCATGGAGTGGCAGGCTGCGTCATAATACCAGTCCTGCAAATGTGATTACTACATCACGTAAAGGAAAAGAGAAAGTGGTTGAGCCCCTTGGTATGCCTGACATTTCTGCAGGGCATTCTCATGTTGATGGAGAGTCTAGTGGCTCAGATATGAGCCTTGATGAGGAGCTTGGGATCCCAGCTATGAGAACACCTGGTGTAAAGAAGGCTATGGAAGCCATGAATGAGAAGCTGTGAAGATCTGGGAGAGTGAAAAATCCTGTGCAGAGATTTACCTATGATGGTTATGTGGCACATCACTATGCATATATGGCAAAGGTTGTGCAGGTTGTTGAGCCCACATGCATTGATGAGGCTGTTGGAAATGTGTATTGGGAGAAAGCCATGGATGAGGAGATGGATGCACTATATGGAAATGAAACTTGGGATTTAGTGCAATTGCCTGAAGGCAAGAAAGCCATTGGATGCAAGTGGGTGTACAAAGTTAAACATAACAGTGATGGAAGCATAAACAGGTACAAGGCTAGATTGGTAGCCAAAGGATATGCGCAGACATATGGGATTGATTATGAGGAAACTTTCAGCCCAGTTGCCAAGATGGCAACGGTGAGAGTTGTGATAGCAGTGGCTGCGTCAAAGCAATGGTCTTTACATCAGATGGATGTAAAGAATGCATTCTTGCATGGGGATTTGCAAGAAGAGGTGTATATGTTGCAGCCACCTTGTTATGAGGATGTGGGTCACCCCGAGCATGTTTGCAGGTTGAAGAAAGCCTTGTATGGCTTAAAGAAAGCACCAAGAGCATGGTCTGACAAGATTTCTGAATATCTTGTCACTATTGGCTTTCATGTAGCCAATGCAGATTTGTCGCTGTATGTGAGACATAGTGATAGAGGGGTTGTGCTTGTTGTCATCTATGTAGATGACTTGATCATTACGGGGGACCATGATGCAGAGATCTTTGATGTAAAGATCTTGCTAAGACAGAAGTTTGAGATGAAGGATCTGGGGGAGCTCAGATATTTCTTGGGCATTGAGGTGATTAGGTCATCACATGGTATTGGATTACTGCAGAGACAGTATGGCTTGGACATGTTGTCCAAGTATGGTATGACAGGTTGTAAGCCTATTTCCGTGCCATTGGATCAGAATGGCAAGTTGAGTGCAGATTCAGGAGAGATCTTGAAGGATCCTACCATATGTACAGGAGCATAGTAGGAAGTTTGATCTACATGACGATCACCAGACCAGATTTGAGCTATGCTGTTGGGTTGGTGAGTCAGTTTATGCAGGTTCCACGGAAATCGCATTTGGATGCAGTGAGACGCATACTGAGGTATGTGAAGTCTACTTTGCATTGTGGACTATTCTATGAGACTGGGACAGAGATATGTGTACATGGGTACACAGATGCTGATTGGGCTAGTAGTATCTCAGATAGAAGATCTACCAGTGGATTCATGTTTTCTTTGGGGAGTGCTGCTGTGACTTGGAGCAGCAAGAAGCAGCCTACGGTTGCTCTATCGAGTACAGAGGCTGAGTATAGAGGAGCTGCTATGGCAGCATGTGAGGTAGCTTGGTTGAGAAAGCTACTTACAGATTTGGGTCTATCAGTGGATAGACAAGTTGTCATTTTCTGTGACAACATTAGCAGTATACAGTTGGCCAGGAACCCAGTCTTTCATGCTCGTACGAAGCATATAGAGGTCCATTACCACTTCGTTAGAGAGAAGGTCTTGGCAGGAGATCTTGACCTTGTTTATGTCAGCACAGAGGATCAGGTAGCTGACATCTTCACCAAAGCATTGGGTACAGAGAAGCTCCGCAGATTCAGGGCTTCGCTTGGTGTACATGAGATGGAGTTGAGCTCGAGGGGGAGTGTTGAGATATCGAGCTCGTCTAGTGAGGCGGTGGCCACTGATGACCCGCCTGGGGGATAGGCCCCACACTTACACCACTGGCATAGTTGGTGAGATCTTGGGTGATATGCGGCCAGTGGGATGACATGCTGTGTGACAGCCATTCTAGAGACTGGCATAGTTATAGCGCCAGCTCATTTAGTCGGGTTCACACTATAGAGAACCCGTGTATGTATTGGTTGAGTACCTTTCATATTATGTGTACTCTTATCTTGTATATGGTGTGTTGAGTGTTGAGTAGAGAAGAAGAAGATTTTCAGCCTCTCACCTTGTGTGTTCTCTATTAGGGTTTTGTGAGTGTGTGTGTGTGTGCTTGCAAGAGCTCAAGCTCTCTTCCCCCCTGCATCTTTTCAGGTGTCACGCTCTCGCACCCCCCCTCCGGGATTGTGCCGTCACGCCTCCGCAGCCCCCCCTGCAATGCCGTGCCGTGTCGTGATGCCTCGCAGCCCCCCCCGGTGCGGTGCCATCACACGCCCCCCGCACCCCCCCGCGCAGTGCCGTCACACCCTATAGCCCCCCCCCCCCCCCCCCCGGGGCTGTGCCGTCACGCCCCGTGGCTCCCCCCGCACAGTGCCGTCACACGGCCTGCAGCCCCCCCCCCTTTGGATTTCTATTCGGAGGGGTGTGGTGCTCTCGAGGTGTGCCAGTTCGCGAACGAAAAGTTTGCCTCTATATGGGTGGTGGTGCTCGCTTGAGACAGGAACGGGGCGGACCGCGGAGCAAGGTAAGGGTGAGGTGAGGCGTTTGGTCCCTACAGCCCCCTCGAAGACGCGGGATGTTTCTCCCCCCTTCGGCAAGTGTCTACCCACCCTCCGTCGAACGGCTTGGCTTGTCTTCAGCGAGTGTCTACCCACCCTCCGTCAAACGGCTTGGCTTGCCTTCGGCCGCATGGGTGTCACAGGACTCGGCTTGGCTTGCCTTCGGCCGTGCATGGGTCTCACGGGACTCGGCGTGCCGGGGTGGCCGTCGGTGCCTAGTACGCGATGAGAGGCGGAGAGTCATGTCTCGAGTCGGTGCCCCGTTTTGCTAGTGAGTTCCCGTTCGAAACGCGATATGATCAAGGTATGATGGCATCGCCCGTCGTGCGTAAGTGTGCGCCTTGTACCAATACAGAAGGTCATGAACTCGGTGTGCCAAAACGAGAAACAAGCGATGGCCGACTCGACGGGATGATCTCTCGGCAGGGCGGCTCGTCGCCCTCCACGGGGCCGTGCTCGGGGTGAGACATTGGGACTGCTTCGGCCATTGCCTCTGCCCCCTCACCTCGGCTCGGTCTCGGAATGTTCCATGCAAGACGACGTGGATGGCGTTGGAAGCATCATGACCCCCGGGCTCGTCGGGCCAGTGGTGTCACACTCGCGGGAAGAAGGCGCCGCTCCCCATGCCCCGACCCACCTCTCTCCCCCCGTTCGTTTTTACATCGACGAAGGGGGCCGCGTCAACGTCGTGCTTTCGTGTGGCGTCTCACTTTGTGCCATTCTGTTGAGCGTTGGTGGCCTGGGTGCCTCCGTGCGGCGTCGCACGCCTCTGCACGAGCCGTTGCATCTCGCACGCCCCCCACACGTTGGCCACAACCGGCGGTGCTCGACCGTCTTGCACGTGCGCGAAGTCATGCCGTTGCCCGTAACCGCCGGTGCGTCCCTCCTCCCCGGTCCCTTTTTGTTCGACTGCCTAAGAAGGAGGGCTCTGCCTCGTGGCCATGCGCCGACTGTGCGGAGTCGGAGCACACGGCCTTCGTGCCACTTGTGTTACCAAGGATAGCTACCTGGTTGATCCTGCCAGTAGTCATATGCTTGTCTCAAAGATTAAGCCATGCATGTGTAAGTATAAACTCTCTTGTACTGTGAAACTCCGAATGGCTCATTAAATCAGTTATAGTTTCTTTGATGGTACCTTGCTACTCGGATAACCGTAGAAATTCTAGAGCTAATACGTGCACCAACTCCCGACTTCAGGAAGGGACGCATTTATTAGATAAAAGGCCAGCTTACCCGGTAATGCGGCGAATCATGATAACTTTCCGAATCGCGCGGCCTCGGCGCCGGCAATGCTTCATTCAAATTTCTGCCCTATCAACTTTCGATGGTAGGATAGACGCGTACCATGGTGTGGTGACGGGCGACGGAGAATTAGGGTTCGATTCTGGAGAGGGAGCCTGAGAAACGGCTACCACATCCAAGGAAGGCAGCAGGCGCACAAATTACCCAATCCCGACACGGGGAGGTAGTGACAATAATAACAATACTTGAGGATCCATTGGAGGGCAAGTCTGGTGCCAGCAGCCACGGTAATTCCAGCTCTAATAGCGTATATTTAAGTTGTTACAATTAAAAAGCTCGTAGTTGGATCTCGGGGCGGGGCGAGCGGTCCGCCCCTTCGGGTGTGTGCACTAGTCGCTCCGCCCTTTCTGTTGGGGACGCGCTCCTGGCCTTGCTGGCTAGGACGCGGATTCGGCGATGTTACTTTGAAAAAATTAGCATGCTCAAAGCAAGCCTATGCTCTGAATACATTAGCATGGAATAACGTGATAGGACTCTGGTCCTTTTGTGTTGGTCTTCGGGACCGGAGTAATGATTAATAAGAACAGTTGGGGGCATTTATATTTCATTGTCAGAGGTGAAATTCTTGGATTTATGAAAGACGAACTACTGCGAAAGCATTTGCCAAGGATATTTTCATTTATCAAGAACGAAAGTTGGGGGCTCGAAGACGATCAGATACCGTCCTAGTCTCAACCATAAACGATGCCAACTAGGGATTGGCGGATGTTACTTCGATGACTCTGCCCCATCACCTTATGTGAGAAATCAAAGTTTTTGGGTTCCAGGGGGAGTATGGTAGCAAGGCTGAAACTTAAAGGAATTGACGGAAGGGCACCACCAAGAGTGGAGCCTGCGGCTTAATTTGACTCAACACGGGGAAACTTACTAGGTCCAGACATATTAAGGATTGACAGATTGAGAGCTCTTTCTTGATTCTATGGGTGGTGGTGCATGGTCGTTCTTAGTTGGTGGAGTGATTCTATGGGTGGTGGTGCATGGCCGTTCTTAGTTGGTGGAGTGATTTGTCTGGTTAATTCCGTTAAAGAACGAGACCTCAGCCTCCTAACTAGTTACACGAAGGATCCTCTTCATGGCCAACTTCTTAGAGGGACTATGGCCGTCTAGGCCATGGAAGTTTGAGGCAATAATAGGTCTGTGATGCCCTTAGATGTTCTGGGCTGCACGCGCACTACACTGATGAATTCAACGAGTTTACCACCTGGGTCGATAGGCCCGAGTAATCTTTCGTGATGGGGATAGATCATTGCAATTATTGATCTTCAACGAGGAATTCCTAGTAGTAAGCCGAGCCATCAGCTTACGTTGACTACATCCCTGCCCTTTGTACACACCACCCGTCGCTCCTACCGATTGAATGGTCCGGTGAAGTTTTCGAATCGCGGCGACGCTGGCGGTTTGCCATCGGTGACGTGAGAAGTTCATTAAGCCTTATCATTTAGAGGAAGGAGAAGTCGTAACAAGGTTTTTGTAGATGAACCTGCGGAAGGATCATTGACTCACATCCGAGAGAACACCGTGAACCGTGGACGTACCGTTGAGGGGCCGTGCCTGGAGGTGCGGTCTCGTGCGCCTCGCCCCCGTGCCATAGTGGGCGAGGTGTCGTGATGGGACTGCCCGCCGTCGGCCCCACCACAAGGTGCGGGGGGAGGGACGCCTCCCCCCGCCCACATCAAGTGGACGTCCCACTCCCTCGTGCCACACGGGGCCGGTGGATAAACCTTTCGCCCCCCCTCGGGAGCGCGAGAGGCACCATAGCAAACGATCGCCGACGGATTGAGACCCCTCCCTACGCGAGGATCAACTTATGTAGCAAACGACTCTCAGCAAAACGGATATCTTGGCTCTTGCAATGATGAAGAACGCAGTGAAATGCGATACGTAGTGTGAATTATTTGGGAATGCAGCCCTAAGTGGGTGGTAAATTCCATCCAAGGCTAAATACAGGCAAGAGACCGATAGCGAACAAGTACCGCAAGGGAAAGATGAAAAGGACTTTGAAAAGAGAGTTAAAAAGTGCTTGAAATTGCTGGGAGGGAAGCGAATGGAGGCCGCGGGTGCACCCCGGTCGGATGCGGAACGGCGCGAGCTGGTCCACCGCTCGATACGGGGCGTTGCTCAGCGTGGGCTGGCACGGCGGGACAAGAGCGCTCTAGTCAGGCCGCGGATGCCGTCGCGTCGGTCGAGGAACGAAGCGCGCGCCACTCGTGGTGGGCTTTACGCACCTGTGCGCTCGAGACGCTGGCGCTTTGGGCTTTCCATCTCACCCGTCTTGAAACACATACCAAGGAGTCTAACATGTACGCAAGCCGGTGGCGGGTGGCAAACCCACAGAGGTGCAAGTAACCTAACGTGTGGGATCCCCCTTGCGGGGTGCACCATCGAACTGACCGTGATCTTCTATGAAAGGTTTGAGTGGGAGCGTACCTGCTGGGACCCGAAAGATGGTGAACTATGCCTGAGCAGGGCAAAGCCAAAGGAAACTCTGGTGGAGGCTCGTAGCGATACTGACGTGCAAATCGTTCGTCGTCAGACTTGGGTATAGGGGCGAAAGACTAATCGAACCATCTAGTAGCTAGTTCCCTCCGAAGTTTCCCAGTGGGAGCCTTTGGCGCAAGTGAAATACCACTACTTTTAACGTTATTTTACTTACTCCGTGAGGTGGAGGCGGGGCTTGGCCCCTACTTCTGGTCTTAAGGAGCGCTCGTGCATCGATCCAGGTGGAAGACATTGTCAGGTGGGGAGTTTGGCTAGGGCAGCACATCTGTTAAAAGATAAAGCAGGTGTCCTAAGATGAGCTCAACGAGAATAGAAATCTCATGTGGAACAAAAGGGTAAAAGCTCATTTGATTTTGATTTTCAGTACGAATATAAATTGTGAAAGCATGGCCTATCGATCCTTTAGCCTTTCGAAATTTGAAGCTAGAGGTGTCAGAAAAGTTACCACAGGGATAACTGGCTTGTGTGGCAGCCAAGCATTCATAGCGACGTTGCTTTTTGATCCCTCGATGTCGGCTCTTCCTATCATTGCGAAGCAGAATTCGCCAAGTGTTGGATTGTTCACCCACCAATAGGGAACGTGAGCTGGGTTTAGACCGTCGTGAGGTAGGTTAGTTTTACCCTACTGATGAGCGGTGCTGCAATAGTAATTCAACTTAGTACAAGAGGAACCGTTGATTCACATAATTGGTCATTGCGCTTGGTTGAAAAGCCAGTGGTGCGAAGCTACCATGTGTAGGATTATGTGACTGAATGCCTCTAAGTCAGAATCCATGCTAGACGAGGCGCTCACTACATCCCCCGTTGTTACCTGACTGATAGTAGGGGCGCTCGTGCATCCCCGAGAGCATGTGTCGAGAGCCTCCCCCGAGGCGACGGAAGTGGCTGCCCCGGGGACTCTGAATGGAAATTCTAGACGATCGGGGAGATGAATCCTTTGCAAACGACTTAAATATGTGGCCGGGTATTGTAAGTGGTAGAGTAGCCTTGCTGCTATGATCCGCTGAGATTCAGCCCGCCGTCGCACCGATTTGTCCCCTTCTCTCCTCGCGAGCGGGATTTGCACGTGCCTTGGCCGATTTCGTGTGGGGCGAGCTTTCATGTGCCTTATGGTAGCGCGAGTGCTCGCACGGTGTGCTTGCCCGTCTCCTGGGAGTGTGAGTGCCCCCCCTCCCGGATGAAGGGGGTGGGGGGAGGGACAATGTGAGAAGTCTTGTGGTGGACCCGAGTGGGACGGACTCCTTAGAGTCTGAGTGGAAGGGACTTTGCTCTGCAATCTGAGTGTTCGTGTGCCGGGGGCGTCGCCTGCACTTGAGAATGCCCCCGGAGCATGCACGCACTCGGATGGATGTACGCATGAGTGTTTGCCTTAACGACCACGCCACGCGGTGAACTCGGCTGGATGTGGGGAGGCATATTTGCCCAAGTGTCTGCATGGGTGGACTTGGAAGGATGTGCGAGGAGGATTGTTTTCTGCCAAGGGTGTTGTTTGGATGCCCCCCACATTGTACACTCTCTTGGAAACGCCCCTTGGGAGTCTTGGAAACGTGGAATGTTCCACGATACGGGAAACCTACTCCTCTCTCTTTCTTGTAGTCTCGTGGATTTGCTACTTTGATGTGGTGCCGTCATACCAGCGCTAATACACCGGATCCCATCAGAACTCTGCAAGTTAAGCGCGCTTGGGCCAGATCAAAACTAGGATAGGTGACCTCCCGGGAAGTCCTGGTGCTGCGCCCTTTTTTGGGCCGGAGCATCACTATGCCCCCCGAAGCCGTGCTGTCACGCCCCCCGCCCCCCGGGTGCCGTGCCCTTCACGCCCCCCCGCCCCTCAGAGCCATGCCCTCCACGCCCCCTCGAACCGCCGCCGCGTGCCGTGGCGTCACGCTCCGTCGGTCCCCCGCGGTGCCGTGCCCAAACTGCCCTCGGCCCGCCCCCCCGCCGTGCAGTGCCCGAACACCTCTCGGCTCGCCACCCGCGTGCCGTGCCCTCACGTGCCCCTCCCCCCCTGCCCCCCACGTGCCATGCCCTTCACGCCCCCTGCCCCCGGAGCCATGCCCTTCACGGCCCCCGGCCCACCCCCTCGGAGCCGTGCCCTTCACGCCCCCTCTACCCGCCGCGCCGCGTGCCGTGGCGTCATGCTCCGCCGGCCCCCCGCGGTGCCGAGCCCAAACAGCCCTCGGCCGCCCCTGCGGTGCCGTGCCCGAACACCTCTCGGCTCGCCCCCCGCATGCCGTGCCCTCACCCCAACCCCTAGCCCCCCCGCGGAGCCGTGGTCTCGCGCACCGCGTTGCACGCCCTCACGCCCCCTCGCCTGGTCTCCCGGAGCCTTGCCCTCATGTCCCCCCGGCCCGGCCCCCGCGTGCCATGCCCTCACGCACACTTGGCCCCCACCACGGTGCCGTGTGCCCGAGCACCCCCCTGCTCCCCCCGGAGCCATGCCCTCACGCCTGCCAGCCCCCCGCGGTGACGTGCCCGAAACACCCCCTACCCGCCCCCCGGGACGTCGTGCCCGAAACACCCCCTGCCCCCCCGGGACGTGGTGCCCTCACGCCCCCCCGCGGTGCCGTGCTGTCGGAACACCCCCCGCCCGTCGTGCCCTCACGCCCGTCGGCCCCCCCGCGGTGTCGTGCGCGAAGCCCCTCAGAGCCGTGCCCCCTGCCCCCCCGCGGTGCCGTGCCCTCATGCTCCCCTCGCCCCCGCGGTGCCTTGCCAGAACACCCCCCCGAGCCATGCCCTCACGCCCCCTTGCGGCCCCCGCGGTGCCGTGCCTTCACGGCCCCCGTGGCCCCCGCAGTGCCGTGCCACCCGAACACCCCCCCGCTCACCCCCCGGACCCCGTGCCCTCGCTCCCCGGGCCCCTGCGGTGCCGTGTCGGAACACCCCCCCGCCCGCCTCCCCGAAGCCGTGTCATGCCCCCCGCCCCCCCACCCCCCTGGACCACGTGCCCTCACACCCCCCAGCCCCCGCGGTGCCGTGCCTGAAGCCCCCCTCGGAGCCGTGCCCTCACGCCCCCCGGGCCCCCGCAGTGCCATCCCCGAAGCCCCCTGGGAGCCGTGCCCTCACGCCCCCCCACCCCCCGCGGTGCCCTGCCCGAAGCCCCCCCCCCCCCCCGAGCCATGCCCTCACACCCCGGTGCCGTGCCCCCCCAAGCCCCCGTCTCGCGGAGCCGTGGCCTCACACCGCGGTGCCGTGCCCCCCCTCGGCCCCCCCGTGGAGCCGTGCCCACTGGCCCCCCGCCGCGGAGCCGTGGCCTCGTGCCGTGCCCCGCAGTGCCGTGCCCCCTGGCCCCCGCGGTGTCGTGCTCGAACACCTTGCATGTTACACACATCAAAACTAAGTAGTTATCAGACCAGCTACGTTAAATGTAGTCAAATGTTACATGGTCAGTAAATGTAGGATTAAGTGCTCCCTAGTATCAAAACTAAGCCAATGAAATCGGGTATAATAACAAAGCCATACTCTCATGATTGGAAGCAATAAAACCTACACCTATCCCTCAAAAAAGATTGAGGTTAATTAACATTGATTGCACTCAATTGACATCTATTGGATATTAATTGGATATAATTGACATCAATTGAGCTCATTTGATACCAATTATGCTTACTTTAGCCTAATTAATACCAATTAGATACCAAATGGTCTTAATTGATGTCAGTTATAATTAATTGATACTAATTGGATACTAGTTGGACTTAATTGGATCTAAATAGACTCAATTGATACCAATTGAAATCAACCATCAATTGATACCAATTGAAATCAACCATCAATTGATACTAATTGGACACCAATTCACTCCAATTGACACCAATTGAAAGTCAGTTGAGCTTAATTGATGTCAATTAGTGTCAATTGACACCAATTGGAAGTTAATTGAGCTCAATTGATGTAAATGGACACCAATTAGACTCGATAATTGGGCTCAATTGATGTCAATTGAGCGTTAATTGATACCAATGGGACACAAATTGACGTTAATTGAGCTCAATTCACACCAATGGGACACCAATTGGACATTTTTGGACTCAATTAATGCCATTTGGCACCAATTGGACCAAATTGGACTCAATTGAGCTCATTTGGAAATTATTTGAGTCCAATTGACACAAATTGTGAACTAAATTGACACTAATTGGACATCAATTGGACTCAATTGATACTAATTGAGTCCAATTGGAATCAAGTCTAATTGATATCAATTAGACTTGATTAGGTCTAATTAGTATCCATTTACACAGTGGAACAAAGTGGACATTAATTGGACTCAATGGATACAAATTAGTCTCAATTGGAATCAATTGATATCATTTAGAGTCAAATGGAAGTCAATTGACATTAATCAAGTCCAATTGTACTCAATTGATACCACTTTGGCTCAATTGGACTCAAATTGAAGTCAATTGAATCAATCAAGTCCAATTAGACTCAATTGACATCAATTAGGCTCAATTGCCATTAATTGACATCAATTGAGTCTAAATGATGTTGATTGGCTTCAATTTGAGCCTAATTGATATCAATTGAGTCCAATTGAGGATAATTGAAGATATCATTCACTCTCTGTCTAGTCTCTAGTGAGAGAGAGAGAGAGAGAGAGAGTGCAGCGAGACATTCCCTAAACCACCCTCTTGGTTACTACACATGCCATAATCTCTATTGAGAGAGAGTGATCAGTACTTTACCAAGAAACTAGCATCTCAAGGGTATTGAGCACTAAGCTAGGGGAAAGTTAAAAAATAAATAAAGAAAAAATGCCTTTCATTGAAGGACGCCAAGTAGATATGAGAGCTCGGAAAAAGCAAGCACAAAAGGCACCTCTGCTATGAGTACACTTTTTAAAAATCAGCAGAGGGTTCATGGAACAAAGATTATGGCATTGAGCTCTAGCAATGGCCGTGCTTCTGCATTTGCATTGAGCCCTCCTGTGAAACGATCCGATCTGGTGGGGGATTTCAATGACATTCTACTGGAGCTTGTCGGCCAAGTGGGAGAGTTGACGGATCTCACATTGTTGCATTTGCATCCTCAGGACATGCCCTGGCTGCACTTGATGTGAATGTATGTTACCCCCCCCCCACTACCACAGCCACCTCCGCCACACACACACACACTCTTCAAATTTCCAGATTGTAAACAAAAGGAAGTTCTTTGCTGTTCTGATGGTATTTCTTGTGGTAGGCACGGATATGTGCAGAAGTTGAGGCAGGCCAGTACCAGTCTGCATGGAAGAGGGGAATCCATATCCTTGCACGGAATAAGGAGCCGGTTTGGCCGGGCATCTCTTTGGAGAACCAACACTCTCCACCAGTGAAGGCAAAAAGGGATGGCTCCAAGCTCTTTCCAGTCAAACCAACTCCACCATCAATGAAGTTTCATGAGCAGTTACAGTAGGTGCAGATTGCTACTTATCACTATAGTTTTATAGTTCATTAACATCGCACAACAAACATGTGTCCTATCATCGAATATTTTTCCTGTATTGATGTGACAATGAGACGTCTTTTTTGTATTGATAGCATGCAATCTTGTTTTTGATGACTTATGTGTTTTCACTACCGAAAAATGTGTGTGTGTGTGAGATAAACATATACATATACATGCATACATACGTTCGTTTCCGTTTTCCATTTGTCTCAGCTACTCACACGAGCAAGTTGTCCAAATGAAGCATTTCATGAGAACTGTAGGAATTTCGTGGAAGCTGAAGATGCATTTGAAGTATGTTTCCATTCCACGATAATGACTTGCATTTGCCCAGAAGGTCCAGAGTCCAGACATGATTGGATTGTGAGCACCAAATCTGCCATAGAGCACCTCATTCCCCTAGGCTTTTTTTCCGCATCATTCTGTTGATCCCTCTGATGGCCTTTGGTGTCTTCTTTGATCACCTTGATTTGGTTTGTTGGAAACCTGTGCACCTGTGCACCTCCTGTATGTACCATTGGGTGAGAGAGGGCCAGTGTTGTGGGTGTGCCCGCCCATTGTGAGGTTTACTGCCAGGTTGGGCTACCAGCTCCTGGCTGTGACCAGGCCAGATTTGGTCGCCCCCCCTACCTGGGGACTGGCTGCCTATATAAGGGGTCCCCCTCCCCCATTTTTTGTACACTTCAGAGCAGCAGTTCTCCTCCTCCAGCTTGAGGTGCCCCCCTCTGCAGCAGTTGTGGTGCAGTCTTCTCGCCTCTAATTGGAGCTGCCCTCCACTTGTGATTGGAGCTGTGCAGGTCAGCAGTTGTTTTCAGGCAGATCTTGTCTTTGTTGTTCATCTTCTCCTCTCTCTTGGTTATTTCAATTTTCTGTTATTTTCTGCTGCACATCTTGACATGGTATCAGAGCTCGAGTGTGATACCTTTGAGATAGAGAGAGAGATCTTGGTGGACAGATTTTCACGGTGCTGATTGGAGGAAGTTTCGGGATGTTCGGGACTTGGAGGAGCAGGTAGAAGGTGGCTGTCATTGCTGGAAGCAACCTTGCAGTTGGTTGCAGCCTTTTCTTCATCTTTTTCCCACCGTCCCCTTCACACTATGTGACTTCTTGACATGGTAGAAGGGAAGGGGTCATCTTCAGGAGCTACCCAGAAGTTCGACGTTCCCCATCGATTGATGGGAACAACTATAGCATCTAGAAGGTGATGATGGAGTTAGTCTTGGAGTCTTATAACTTGTGACTTCATCACGATTGGTGTTCCATGGCCAGATATGGACTAGGAGGGGATTTCACTGCTTGTACAACAAGAACGAGAAGCAAAAGCAGTTGTGGGATCGTGTTAATGCCCGTGTTCGTTCCTTTATCTTCCTCAATTGCACCCAAGTAATCTACCACATCAAGCATAGTGCGAGTGATATGCGAGCATCTGCCCTCACTGTACAATCGAGTCTCTCTGATGAAGCGGGTTTCCTTGGAAGCCATGATGGGGGTGTTGACGATGCATGAACACATCAACAAGCTACAGGCACTTCAGCAGGAGGGCCTTCAGGTGGGAAAGGAGGTCTCTCTTTGGAGGACATGGCCATCACACTGCTCTCTCATTTGTCTTCCAAGTATTCAGCCTTTGATTCTTTGTTTATTAGAGGCGGTGAAGGCCAAGAGGCAGGTCCATTGTGGCAGGAAAGGTCACTATTCGCGAAAACGCCCTCAGCAGAGTGCCAATTCCTTAGCAACAGCTGTCAAAACCGTAGCATTTGTGCAGTTGGGAGATGCTTGACATTGGTGCTTCTTCATCTTTGAGCAAGGAGGTCATCATGAACGATACTCGAGAATGGATTCTCGACAGTTGTACTTCCCGCCACATAACCCCTTCCTAAGATTTGCTATAGGATCTCACAAGACATCCAAGTGATATCTTTATGGGTAATAAATCCACCATACCGATCCATAGTGAGGGCAGGATGGAGATAGTTCTTGATGGGCAAAGGGGGGAAACATTCCTCTCGAGTTCTGTATATTTCATCTCTTGTCAGTGCGCATGAGGTGCGCAAGACTGGCAAGCGGGTTGAGTTCGATGATCATTCTATTGCTATCAGGGACATCACCATAAGTCAAGTCATATGGAGTGGTAGAGTGCACCATGGTATCTACAAACTCTCTGATGTATCTTCCCTTACAGGTATTTCTATCAGTGATTTGTGACACTATTGATATGGTCACTTGAATGTGAATGCGTTGCTTCGAGCTTTTTAGGACTGAATGGTGATTGGCTTGCCCAATGTCGACAGCAAGCACGGTCAATGTAGTTCGTGAATGTGTTGCTTCGAGCTTTTTAGGACTGAATGGTGATTGGCTTGCCCAATGTCGACAGCAAGCACGGTCAATGTAGTTCGTGTATCTGTGGTGGCAAGCAACATCAAGAGCCTTGGGCTACCAGGCATTAGGGGAAGGTTGAGGTCTATAGGGGCCCTTTAAGATTCCATGTGATTAAAAGGTTATTAAGGAAAAGAGCCAATCGTGTGATGCCATGTATACAAAAATGTTGGGTGATTAAAGGTGGTCAAAAGATTCTCTAGAAGATGCCTTTTTGTACTTTTCATTTCCAAAAAGTGGGGGGGAAAGTTTTTGAAATTTCGAACGTCCATAACTTCTACATATGAGCTCAAAATTTGTCGAAGATTACAGATCCAGAATCTACTCGTCGAGCTCTTTCCATAGATATGTCACATGATATAGTTTTGCTCGCTTGATTTTAAATTCAATTTTGGTGGGAAACTTTGAAATTCAAACTTCTAGCCGTTTGAAGAACAAGAAGGTATCTAAAGTCAAAGAAACTTAACGTTTTAACAAAAAGTCATTAAAATCATAATATGGCAGCTTAAAGGGCCCCTATAGACCTCAACCTTCCCCTAATGTGGGCCTTGGCACCTCTCGAGGTGCTTCATACTGATTTGTGTAGATGACTACGGCAGGTTTACTTGGGTGTATTTCTAATTTTCTTATCGCAGAAGACCATTTTCTTTCATTTCAAAGAATGGCATGCCATGTTAAAAAAGGATTTAGATAAACCAGTGAAGATTTGGGCTGATAAAGGTGGCAAGTTCATTTCCAATGCTTTTACACGATTTTGTGCAGCAAGAGGAAACTGGCTAACACTGGCACACCTTCAAAGAATGGGTAGTTGAGCATGCACGTGCATGCACACATAAATATTAAAGAGGCTATTGTGGTCAGTTACACTCAATAAGTTGTAGGTTGGTTAAACTCATGAAGCCCTTAGTCTTGACAGTTTACATAATTCACTTAAAGTTTTAACTATATGTCATTACTTTTGAGAGTTAAGAATTCATTTTGTCATAAACCTGTATGGTACATCTTATTTTATCCCCTTAAAGGGGAGGCCCATTAAGTAGCAGTATGTAATGGTTACTACGAAGTAATATAATTGCTAGTTTAAGAGGTAGGTAAAAGCTGAAGTCTCTAGCTATGTGGAAAGAAAAGGATTTGGCTTATGTCTTAGTGTTCCTAAATCTTAGTAAAGTGTAATCCTCCTTAGAGGAACCTTATCCGTTTTGTCTCTCTTTACAATAATGTGATTGTCTTTCTTTGCAAGAAAGAAAAGTAGAGTTGACATGCTTTTTTGCATTACATTTTCATCCCTACTTGATACCAAAATTGCTACAATAAGTAGAAGTATGTATGTATGTACACACACACACACACACACACACACACACACACATATATATATATACACACACACACACACCTTTTATTTATATTTATATGCACTCAAACTGCACTCACGTACATATATGCACTCACACTGTACTCACCTACATATATGCACCTGTGAATGGCGAATCTACTACCCCTCCTTCCTCATTTACTTCGCTTGTCGCATGTTCAGAGCGTGTAGCTCTACTAGTTAGTTTTGCCTTAGGGACGTCGCCATTGTGTGTAAAAATTGTAACGTGCATAAAGAAATAAAGGCAAAAGGCTCCTGTAACTCTGATGTTTCTTGTGTCCCTAGGCTCGTGGTATTAACTTGTTCTTAGAGAAGACACATTGTGGTCATCTGTTTATTTATTAAGCTTGGTTATTTTCCCTGACTTAGGCCAGTTTTATAAACCTTGATTAACCTTTGACACCTTGCTAACTCTTGATTTACTTTCAATAATTTTAAACTCCTGTTAATTTACTACACTAGCTCATTCATGTGACCCCTTAAACTAAGTTCTCATAGCAACATCCATTGTGGTCTAACATGCTTGAATTTATTACACTTTATATCTTTTGAATTCCAGCATACTTTCACTCTACTTCCCTGTTTTGCAGACGGTCTACCACAACAAACCCTATCGACCTTACCATACCATAGCTTCCGAGGACGGAATCTACATCAGGAAAGGGGGCACGTTAACCTATGACGGACATTGAGACGTATTATGTTTTACGTCATGTAATTAATTTAAGTCATTTTGAGTCATGGACCGAGCTTGTCGGCACCATATGTAAAAGATAAAGGGATTGGGTGATCGCCGATGAGAGGCGCACCTTGAATATCAGTAGGATAAGGGTTGGGATCGGTCGGTCTTTGCAGCACCCACAGTGTCTGCACAGTCAATCTGTCTTCCTGCAGTTCTTAAAACAGAGTTCTGCAGAGAATCGATGACTTGCCCGCACTGCTCGAAATCGCCTGCTTTCTGAAAAACGGAGGTCCAGACGCATCCGAAACGCGTTTTCGGCCCAGAAAATGATGTCCGATCCGATAGGACAATATAGTTGCCCTATAGCTTTACTCCCGCGAAGAAAGCTCCTCAATCAGAGATCGTTGCCGGTGCGTCCCGTAGAACTCCCGACAAGGGTGTAGTCACCAACACAAATAGGGAAGAGTAGTTGAAGCTCTTACCCTCGTACCGCTTCCTGTGGTTCTCTTGCTTGTAGCTCAGCCCTTAGCACGAACCAAGCTCTGATACCATGAAAAGATGCAGGAGGGAAGAGAGCTTGAGCTCTTGCAAGCACACACACACACTCACAAAACCCTAATAGAGAACACACAAGGTGAGAGGCTGAAAATCTTCTTCTTCTTTTACACACCACTCAACACACCATATACAAGAATAAGAGTACACAATATGAAAGGTACTCAACCAAATACATACACGGGTTCTCTATAGTGTGAACCCGACTAAATGAGCTGGCGCTATAACTGTGCCAGTCTCTAGAATGGCTGTCACATAGCCTGTCATCCCACTGGCCGCATATCACCCAAGATCTCACTAACCATGCCAGTGGTGTAAGTGTGGGGCCTATCCCCCAGGCGGGTCATCAGTGTCCACCGCCTCACTAGACGAGCTCGATATCTCAACACGCTGGGCTAAGCTCTTGGCTTGGTGGGTTAGTTGTAGGTTACCAGATTAAAAATAGGGAGCTAGGAACTCAAGTTTTTTTACTATGAATTTGGTTATTAACATGTTCATGTCATTACACTTTGTGATGACATAAAAATTTATTGTCATTTTCAAATTTGAAATTGCCACTAACCCTTGATTGTGGGTGTTATATATAGAGCACCCTTCTAAACCATATGATCATCAAGAAATCATCAATAATCAATATTTTCACAAAATCCTGCTAACACCTTAGAGGAAAAATAGGTCATGTATGGAGACGGAACATGGTATGGTGGTCAAAAGTCATGTGTTGCCTAACATGATTTGGTTGAGGTTGTAATGGATGTTTTCTATATACTTAACTGGTGTCCCACTAGAGCATTGCAACTCATTACTCTATATGAGGCTTAGCATTATAGAAAGCCATCTGTTGTTTATCTCATATCTTTGGTTTCTTGGCATATGCTCTTGTGCAGCACCACAACACGTAAATTGGATGGCAAAGGTGTGACTTGTATTTTTGTTGGGTATAGTTTGGAGTGTAAGTGTTATACATTGTATCAAAGTAGATGCAAGGAAATAGTAAATTTCTTATACAAAAATGTCTTAATAAGGTTTGACATGCCCATATAGATTGCATATAACACAAATACACATTTCTATAATACCTCATATTTGATATACCCTTTCAAAGGAGGTCACTATGATGTGGAGTTACCTAGGCAAGGAGATGTGGCTATGTACTAGTACCACATCTTAGGATTATCTAAAAATTCAATACTTGTTGGATGAGTTCATGAGTCATCTACAAGAAGTCATGCACATATCACCCACATGAAAATGGTCAAGTAGAAAGTACCAACAATATTTTTTGCATAGTGCCTACAACTTTTGTTACTAACTCTAGAATATATTGGAATTAGAAGGTACATTAAGCACTATTGGCATATATGGTTGCTTACAAAATAGCTATTGGTATGACACCTTTCAATATAGTATCTGACATATATGCAATCCTTCCAATTGAATTCTTGATTTCCATTCTATGTGTTGTCCAATAGCTAGAATGGATGAATGTGGATTTTCATCTAGCATTGATGCATTGGAAAATCTTGGTCAATTAAAGCAATGATACATGCGCATAAAAGAAGCAAACAATTCTTTGACACACAAGACCGGTATTGGTGTACATACTAAAGCAACATAAAGTTAGACTGAAGAAGCAATATCATGGACCACTTTTTATCCTAACGTCACAAATAGTGGAGCTTTTCATCTTGCAGATGTTGATAGAGAACAAATTCCAAACCACATTAGCAGATGTAGACTCACAAAATGTCATCTACTTGTAGCTTTAATAATGCTATAGAGAGGATCCATGCAGACAAAGTACATACTAAATCAACATGAAGGTAGACTGAAGAAGCAATATCATGGACCACTTTTTATCCTAACATCTCAAATAGTGGAGCTATTCGTCTTGTAGATGTTGATAGAGAAAGAATTCCAAACCACATTAGCAGATGTAGACTCACAAAATGTCATCGTCTTGTAGCTTTAATAATGCTATAGAGAGGATCCATACAGGCAACGTGAGATTTCAAGGAAGAGAGGTAGTCAAGGAAAACAAAAGCAAGAGGAAGATAAAAAGTAAAGTAAAAGCAAACAAAAGACAGCATCCACAACGTGTGAGTAAGATGATATAAGAAACTACCATTTGGAAGGCACCTTTCTCAATGTGTCAAATCATTGACTATGACAAGGGATTAGAGGATAAATTAGACCCCTAGAACTATTCTTGAATCACCACAAGCAATATTTCTTAGTATATATGAA
>NC_141075.1:54374864-54412364 GCF_041138505.1 Cibotium barometz
CATCTATGCATCCACATCTACATCCACATTCACATACATCCACATCCACATTCCCATTCACATCTATACATCCACATTCACATCTATGCATATACATCCTCATGCATACATCCACATTCACATTCACACATCCACACTCCCATCTCCACATCCACACATCCACATACATACATCCATTTCCACATTCCCATTCATATAACCCCATATGCCTTCACATCTAATCTTTTACATCACATCCATTCTCGCCCTATCACAACCCTTATCCTATCACATACACTTCTTACCTCATCCCATACACATCTTAATTCATCTTATCACCTCCTAACTTATTTCATAAGCATCTTATCACCTCTTATCACATCTTATACACTTCTTATCACATCCTATCACCTCTTATTTCTATTTATAGAATACAAGAGAATTCTTATATTTGATATAAGATTTCTTTACACATTTATTTATGCATAAATTCCATTTAAGGAGATTAATACTTTCGAAGTAAAAATCAATCTTTTATGCATCTTCCTATGCATAAATTCATTTTGAAAATGTCACTTTTGAATTAAAATTCAATCTTTCATGCATCTTCCTATGCATGAATTCAATTTAGATGAGAATGACACTTTTGAATCAATCTTTTATGCATCTTCCTATGCATAAATTCAATTTGGTAGGAATTACACTTTTAGAATAAAAGAATTTCTCTTATGCAACTAAGTTATGCATAAAATTCCTTTATGATGAAAATCACACTTTTAGTATAAAAAGAATATCTTTTATGCATACTTCTATGCATGAAATCCAAATATGATAAAAGTAACACTTTTATAATAAAATAATCAACTTTTATGCATACCTCTATGCATGAAATCCAATATGATAAAAGTAACACTTTTGATATAAGAAAATTTCCTTTATGCATACTTCTATGCATGAAAATTAAAAATGATAAAAGTAACACTTTTGATGTAAAAAATTTTCCTTTATGCATACTTCTATGCATGAAAATTAAAAATGATAAGAGTAACACTTTTGATATAAAAAATTTTCCTTTATGCATACTTCTATGCATGAAAATTAAAAATGATAAAAGTAACACTTTTAATATAAAAAATTATCCTTTATGCATACTTCTATGCATGAAAATTAAAATTTAATAAAAGTAACACTTTTATGTTAAAATAATAATCTTTTATGCATACCTCTATGCACGAAATCCAAATATGATAAAAGTAACACTTTTATGTTAAAATAATAATCTTTTATGCATAGCTCTATGCATGAAAATCAATGATGCATAATATAAAAATCAATTTCTCTATGATTACAATGAATATCTTTCAATTAATCTAGGATGATAATTCCTAGAATATGGTAGGAAGTCCTCTTTTTATGCTTTGAATGAAATTATTTTATGCATAATTTTTATAAAAATTTTGCCATAGCTCCGCTGCTATGACTGATAAATCTCAATTTTTCTAAGGGATAAAGATTATCATTAAGAAAATAATTAAAATGATCTCTAATTGGATTATCAATCCGTAATGGATTGAATCATTAATATACATAAACTAAAAGCATAGAAAAAAGCCATTAATTTGGCCTCAAGCATAGCTTAATCTTGGGTTAAGGAAAAGCTTTATGAAAAGCTTGATTTGGATTGAGAATGGGTCATGAGTATGACCATTTCTTGAGTGAGAGAGAGAGAAATTACATAAAAACCATTAAAATTTAAACATAAATGAAAATTAACTTTAATAGCATTATTTAAATTATGTAACTCTTCATTACTATTCACCAATTAACTTCAATAGCATTTAAAAAACCATACCAATTAAGCTTCTCAAGCTTGAGAGGGGTTGAGAAGAGAGAAACATTGAGAAATTATAGAAAAGATTAATATTCACTAATTACCTTACAAATTGCTTGATTCTTTGTTCACGGTAGAGGCCCCCAACCAATCAATTGGTTAAGTATGTTGATGGAGCCACTAATTGGGATTGAAGAAAGAGGGAAGCTCCAAAAACTAGTGAATTATTAAATGAATTCACAGTTCTTGGCTTAGGTGGAGTAGAGTAACGATGCATAAACACTATCTATTTTTCAACAAGGGGGAGGCTTCTATTTATAGGAAAAATTGAGCTCCTAACCAAACAAACTGATTCTAGAATTTTCTAAATCAGTTTGGTCAATATTTGACCATGTTTAGGTCGGTTAAGCTAACTTTTTGGAACTAGACTTGAATGAGGAGAGAGGAGAGATGAAATATCTCAATTTTTATGAGTTTAAAACTCATTCAAGCATGTGAAATATGCACTTCCTTTAAAGAACTCCCCTTCCTTACATATGTGTCATAATGGAATCATTTTAATATTGCTCATAGTTTTTTACTAATAAACCTTGTACATTTTCAACTCTTCATCTTATGTGAAATATGCACCTCCTTTAAAGAACTCCCCTTCCTTACATATGTGTCATAATGGAATCATTTTAATATTGCTCATAGTTTTTTTACTAATAAACCTTGTACATTTTCAACTCTTCATCTTATGTGAAATATGCACCTCCTTTAAAGAACTCCCCTTCCTTACATATGTGTCATAATGGAATCATTTTAATATTGCTCATAGTTTTTTACTAATAAACCTTGTACATTTTCAACTCTTCATCTTATGTGAGCATTTACTCATTTTTGGATACCCAAAATATCTCATATTTTTAATATTGCTCATAGTTTTTTACTAATAAACCTTGTACATTTTCAACTCTTCATCTTATGTGAGCATTTACTCATTTTTGGGTATCTTCTTTTACAAATTGGATTTATCTCCTCCCTACACATGGATTGATGCTATTGGCCCATAGGAACCTTAATTGGACCATAATCCAAAAATTTCTAAAAATCTAGACCCTTAGACTAAGGTTCTTTATACCTATTTCCAATTAATTCCAATTTCACATTGGAAAATTCTTTTTGAATTTCTGTTTCAGGGAACTCATCTGAATTATAAGAGATATTTTTCTATCCAAAAATATTCAAAATCTGAATATTCTCTCTCTAGAATAATTTTTCTCTCTCTAGGCTAAAATAGTTAGCAACAAGGTCTTTATATTTCTGAAGAGGGTTGATTACAGGAGAAGATACTAGACATCAAAAAGGGGTTGGGGGAGGAATCTTACATTCTACCCCACTTAAAAAACGCGAGATGTTCTTATCTCGCAACTTGTGATAATTTCGCAAGATGCACGAATATGAGACTTAGAGAAAAATTTTAATCAAGATTAACCACCAAGATAAGTCTTAAAGAGAGCAAGATTCAAAATAAGAACAAGATTTAAACTTTATTCATTCTCGGAACTTATACAGTAAAGATAGAGGAACTCTTTACACTTCCATAAGCCCGTCCATCATATGGTCGACTTATATAAAGGAAGGAGCTAGCGTAACTTAGAAGCCAATGGTAACTTACCACTGAAGTTTTATCGTCTTTCCATGATTTGGGTTTAGCATATTTTTCTATAGAAGGCATTTAGAACTTTGAGATGAGGAGATAAAAGAAGTTCGTAAGCTAAATCTCCTACTTTCTTTGGTCCACAATATCTGGGAGATAACTTCTTATACTTCCCAAGAGATAAAGAACTTCTTTTGGGCCGTACTCGAATGAAGACGAAAACCTTGATATCCAAAACATCGATTCTCACTTCTGAACTCATTGTTTTGAATCTTAAAACAGGTGGGACTCTTGAGAAGTATTCAAGGAAAAGGTTCTTCCTTTTTTAAACAGAATCTTTCTTAAATATTTTAGAGAGAGAATAATTACAAGATCAGAAAGGGAGATTCTTACTCCTGTATACCTCGAAGGCTGGGGGAGAATCTTACATTCTACCCCACTTGAAAAGTGCGGGATGTCCTCATCTCGCAAGGTAGAGGACAACTCTTTTTCTTAAGATCCAATTTATTCTGGGGTTCCTTATATTCTGGTCAACCCAACAGAATACGGGGATAATTATCCCTTATATAGAACTTATCATTAAATAACAATTCATTCAGATCATATCATTCATATCTTTAATACGACAATGGTCCATTAGACTGAAAATTTTCCTTCTGAACATTCCTCCACAGAAATTTTAGTTAAGACAGTTCTCAATTTGTCATCCCTTAACTTAATCTACCGTCAAGTGTTAACAGTAGCAATCTGACAGCACAATCCACTAATCTCATAGTGATTTGCTGAAATCATTATTATCATTCCAGTTATGAATATTATCACTGGGACTCGTCCCAGTCATCCTCATTGTGGTTTCGCTCAGCTTATTACATTTTAACTAAATTTCAGAAATCATCATTTTTCAATCAGAATCCAAATCAATTTTATCAGTTTCCAAACAGAATTAAAAATCATATCAACCACATTCGAATTCATCATCTGGATAGCATTAACGCTTATAATTTCAAGTCTTAGATTTACTCATATATACTGTCAGTAAAGAGCTGCAGTATACTCTCGGTATATACGGGTAGTCACGGCCCTTGGAATTATAAGGTAAATACCATCATGTCTAGGCCTCAAGCAAGTCAGGGATTCTATATAATTACGGTACTTCCATCTAAAGACCCAATTACCAAATTACGAATTTCAGTTTGAATATCAAATTGTATGAATTATATCACACAATTACAACCTTTTTGTGCTTCTTGATAAATTTTTGACATATTTGGCTTCTCAGTTGATCTTTATTAACCAATTCGCTCTGATACCAATTGTGAGGTCCCTGTTCCCACCGAGTAACAGATTCAGTATACTAGCAGCGGAAGTAGCACTTCTCGCGCGGGACAGGGGTCCCACATTCGGGGCCTCACCCACGGATATCCGGATAAGAGACTAATCCGTCGGTTGTTCCAAAACCGAACCCGAAAAAACTTCCTTTACCAGAAAGCACGGGTGATTCCACCAGGATAACTTTTTACTCTAACATAGTCAAGGTCATTTCTGATCGAGCTGATCCAATTGCATCTATAAGATACTTGGTCAGATCAAGGAAGAAACTTGCACTTGGATCATTGGGATCAACGCTTTTTTTCCCATTCAAGAGGCACAGCCGTTGATTCCTATCCATAGAACAGTTACTATCCGGGATTTATTTTATCTATCGTAAAAACAAAAGTTGAGTCTCGATTTACGGATCCATCAGTCCAGCCTAACCCCATCCGATCCCATGGGTTAGCCAACCGCCCAACCACTGTAGTGATGGGATCCAATTTGGAATTTGGTTAGGTTTTGTCCCGGGTACCAAGGAAAAGAGTTCCAAGGCCCCCTAGCCGAAAGTTCATGCAAACATAAAACTAGCCACACCACTTACACACCCAATATGAAATTGCCTTTTTCTTAGCATCGGCTAACTTTAAAACAATCCTTTAATGAAACCATAGTACCACTGATCACAATCTTCCAATTTATCCGGTTGATTCATAATTTCCCATCATTCCTTCATCAGAGTATCCATGGCATCATTGGCAACTAGAACGCTCACCACCTGTCCACACAGGGGCCTTTTCAATAGTTCCTAGCCCATAATACTCGGCAATATAATCACTTATAAAAATTCAAGATGGACTCTCGTTGAAGATCAGCAAGATCAACCAACAGATCCATATAAAGAGCCATGGACTCATCCATTGAAGACCAGCAAGGTCAATCAACCAGATCCATGCCCGGTTTCACAAAACAACTCTTACTCCTTGTTCCAATATCTTCCTCGACGCACGCGTGGGTATCTTGGGCGACCCAGAGCCCGAGCACCGTATGGTCAGCACCCTCTAGGATCCTTCGCAGGTGACCTAGCGCTTCACTCATAGGCCGCTTCCTTGGTCCCTCATCCACCGTACCGAAAGCTCACCATTTTAATCGAACCGAGGCTGGTCAAGACCTCGGCCGACCTTGCTACGCGAGACGTCCTCCATTGACTCTCCGTCAGCAGTTGCAACTTTATCAGTTAGGCTCCACGACCTTAATCACAAGACGGTCAAAATGCTTTCCCAGCATTCTTGACATAAAACAGCCATTTACAAAGAGCATTTACAACAGTTTACAAATACAGTTTCTATATTAACTCTCATTTTTTTCACATTATCCCTCATTAATCCACATTACTTATTCCACATTCCATTTATATATGTACTCATCCAATCACATCATTTTCCATCTCTTCACTTCAGATTCCTTCACATCACATATCATATATTCACATCCATATCCACATCCACATCCATATCCATATCCACATCCATTTATATATGTACTCATCTAATCACATCATTTTCCATCTCTTCACTTCAGATTCCTTTACATCACATATCATATATTCACATCTATACATCCACATCTACATCCACATTCACATACATCCACATCCACATTTTCATACATCTACATCCACATTCACATACATCCACATCCATATTCCCATTCACATCTATACATCCACATCCACATTCCCATTCACATCTATACATCCACATCTACATCCACATACATACATACATCCACATCCACATCCACATTCCCATTCACATCTATACATCCACATCTACATCCACATACATACATACATCCACATCCACATCCACATTCCACATTCACATCTATGCATCCACATCTACATCCACATTCACATACATCCACATCCACATTCCCATTCACATCTATACATCCACATTCACATCTATACATATACATCCTCATGCATACATCCACATTCACATTCACACATCCACACTCCCATCTCCACATCCACACATCCACATCCACACATCCACATACATACATCCATTTCCACATTCCCATTCATATAACCCCATATGCCTTCACATCTAATCTTTTACATCACATCCATTCTCGCCCTATCACAACCCTTATCCTATCACATACACTTCTTACCTCATCCCATACACATCTTAATTCATCTTATCACCTCCTAACTTATTTCATAAGCATCTTATCACCTCTTATCACATCTTATACACTTCTTATCACATCCTATCACCTCTTATTTCTATTTATAGAATACAAGAGAATTCTTATATTTGATATAAGATTTCTTTACACATTTATTTATGCATAAATTCCATTTAAGGAGATTAATACTTTCGAAGTAAAAATCAATCTTTTATGCATCTTCCTATGCATAAATTCATTTTAAATGAAAATGTCACTTTTGAATTAAAATTCAATCTTTCATGCATCTTCCTATGCATGAATTCAATTTAGATGAGAATGACACTTTTGAATCAATCTTTTATGCATCTTCCTATGCATAAATTCAATTTGGTAGGAATTACACTTTTAGAATAAAAGAATTTCTCTTATGCAACTAAGTTATGCATAAAATCCCTTTATGATGAAAATCACACTTTTAGTATAAAAAGAATATCTTTTATGCATACTTCTATGCATGAAATCCAAATATGATAAAAGTAACACTTTTATAATAAAATAATCAACTTTTATGCATACCTCTATGCATGAAATCCAATATGATAAAAGTAACACTTTTGATATAAGAAAATTTCCTTTATGCATACTTCTATGCATGAAAATTAAAAATGATAAAAGTAACACTTTTGATGTAAAAAATTTTCCTTTATGCATACTTCTATGCATGAAAATTAAAAATGATAAGAGTAACACTTTTGATATAAAAAATTTTCCTTTATGCATACTTCTATGCATGAAAATTAAAAATGATAAAAGTAACACTTTTAATATAAAAAAATTATCCTTTATGCATACTTCTATGCATGAAAATTAAAATTTAATAAAAGTAACACTTTTATGTTAAAATAATAATCTTTTATGCATACCTCTATGCACGAAATCCAAATATGATAAAAGTAACACTTTTATGTTAAAATAATAATCTTTTATGCATAGCTCTATGCATGAAAATCAATGATGCATAATATAAAAATCAATTTCTCTATGATTACAATGAATATCTTTCAATTAATCTAGGATGATAATTCCTAGAATATGGTAGGAAGTCCTCTTTTTATGCTTTGAATGAAATTATTTTATGCATAATTTTTATAAAAATTTTGCCATAGCTCCGTTGCTATGACTGATAAATCTCAATTTTTCTAAGGGATAAAGATTATCATTAAGAAAATAATTAAAATGATCTCTAATTGGATTATCAATCCATAATGGATTGAATCATTAATATACATAAACTAAAAGCATAGAAAAAAGCCATTAATTTGGCCTCAAGCATAGCTTAATCTTGGGTTAAGGAAAAGCTTTATGAAAAGCTTGATTTGGATTGAGAATGGGTCATGAGTATGACCATTTCTTGAGTGAGAGAGAGAAATTACATAAAAATCATTAAAATTTAAACATAAATGAAAATTAACTTCAATAGCATTATTTAAATTATGTAACTCTTCATTACTATTCACCAATTAACTTCAATAGCATTTAAAAAACCATACCAATTAAGCTTCTCAAGCTTGAGAGGGGTTGAGAAGAGAGAAACATTGAGAAATTATAGAAAAGATTAATATTCACTAATTACCTTACAAATTGCTTGATTCTTTGTTCACGGTAGAGGCCCCCAACCAATCAATTGGTTAAGTATGTTGATGGAGCCACTAATTGGGATTGAAGAAAGAGGGAAGCTCCAAAAACTAGTGAATTATTAAATGAATTCACAGTTCTTGGCTTAGGTGGAGTAGAGTAACGATGCATAAACACTATCTATTTTTCAACAAGGGGGAGGCTTCTATTTATAGGAAAAATTGAGCTCCTAACCAAACAAACTGATTCTAGAATTTTCTAAATCAGTTTGGTCAATATTTGACCATGTTTAGGTCGGTTAAGCTAACTTTTTGGAACTAGACTTGAATGAGGAGAGAGGAGAGATGAAATATCTCAATTTTTATGAGTTTAAAACTCATTCAAGCATGTGAAATATGCACTTCCTTTAAAGAACTCCCCTTCCTTACATATGTGTCATAATGGAATCATTTTAATATTGCTCATAGTTTTTTACTAATAAACCTTGTACATTTTCAACTCTTCATCTTATGTGAAATATGCACCTCCTTTAAAGAACTCCCCTTCCTTACATATGTGTCATAATGGAATCATTTTAATATTGCTCATAGTTTTTTTACTAATAAACCTTGTACATTTTCAACTCTTCATCTTATGTGAAATATGCACCTCCTTTAAAGAACTCCCCTTCCTTACATATGTGTCATAATGGAATCATTTTAATATTGCTCATAGTTTTTTACTAATAAACCTTGTACATTTTCAACTCTTCATCTTATGTGAGCATTTACTCATTTTTGGATACCCAAAATATCTCATATTTTTAATATTGCTCATAGTTTTTTACTAATAAACCTTGTACATTTTCAACTCTTCATCTTATGTGAGCATTTACTCATTTTTGGGTATCTTCTTTTACAAATTGGATTTATCTCCTCCCTACACATGGATTGATGCTATTGGCCCATAGGAACCTTAATTGGACCATAATCCAAAAATTTCTAAAAATCTAGACCCTTAGACTAAGGTTCTTTATACCTATTTCCAATTAATTCCAATTTCACATTGGAAAATTCTTTTTGAATTTCTGTTTCAGGGAACTCATCTGAATTATAAGAGATATTTTTCTATCCAAAAATATTCAAAATCTGAATATTCTCTCTCTAGAATAATTTTTCTCTCTCTAGGCTAAAATAGTTAGCAACAAGGTCTTTATATTTCTGAAGAGGGTTGATTACAGGGGAAGATACTAGACATCAAAAAGGGGTTGGGGGAGGAATCTTACATTCTACCCCACTTAAAAAACGCGAGATGTTCTCATCTCGCAACTTGTGATAATTTCGCAAGATGCACGAATATGAGACTTAGAGAAAAATTTTAATCAAGATTAACCACCAAGATAAGTCTTAAAGAGAGCAAGATTCAAAATAAGAACAAGATTTAAACTTTATTCATTCTCGGAACTTATACAGTAAAGATAGAGGAACTCTTTACACTTCCATAAGCCCGTCCATCATATGGTCGACTTATATAAAGGAAGGAGCTAGCGTAACTTAGAAGCCAATGGTAACTTACCACTGAAGTTTTATCGTCTTTCCATGATTTGGGTTTAGCATATTTTTCTATAGAAGGCATTTAGAACTTTGAGATGAGGAGATAAAAGAAGTTCGTAAGCTAAATCTCCTACTTTCTTTGGTCCACAATATCTGGGAGATAACTTCTTATACTTCCCAAGAGATAAAGAACTTCTTTTGGGCCGTACTCGAATGAAGACGAAAACCTTGATATCCAAAACATCGATTCTCACTTCTGAACTCATTGTTTTGAATCTTAAAACAGGTGGGACTCTTGAGAAGTATTCAAGGAAAAGGTTCTTCCTTTTTTAAACAGAATCTTTCTTAAATATTTTAGAGAGAGAATAATTATAAGATCAGAAAGGGAGATTCTTACTCCTGTATACCTCGAAGGCTGGGGGAGAATCTTACATTCTACCCCACTTGAAAAGTGCGGGATGTCCTCATCTCGCAAGGTAGAGGACAACTCTTTTTCTTAAGATCCAATTTATTCTGGGGTTCCTTATATTCTGGTCAACCCAACAGAATACGGGGATAATTATCCCTTATATAGAACTTATCATTAAATAACAATTCATTCAGATCATATCATTCATATCTTTAATACGACAATGGTCCATTAGACTGAAAATTTTCCTTCTGAACATTCCTCCACAGAAATTTTAGTTAAGACAGTTCTCAATTTGTCATCCCTTAACTTAATCTACCATCAAGTGTTAACAGTAGCAATCTGACAGCACAATCCACTAATCTCATAGTGATTTGCTGAAATCATTATTATCATTCCAGTTATGAATATTATCACTGGGACTCGTCCCAGTCATCCTCATTGTGGTTTCGCTCAGCTTATTACATTTTAACTAAATTTCAGAAATCATCATTTTTCAATCAGAATCCAAATCAATTTTATCAGTTCCCAAACAGAATTAAAAATCATATCAACCACATTCGAATTCATCATCTGGATAGCATTAACGCTTATAATTTCAAGTCTTAGATTTACTCATATATACTGTCAGTAAAGAGCTGCAGTATACTCTCGGTATATACGGGTAGTCACGGCCCTTGGAATTATAAGGTAAATACCATCATGTCTAGGCCTCAAGCAAGTCAGGGATTCTATATAATTACGGTACTTCCATCTAAAGACCCAATTACCAAATTACGAATTTCAGTTTGAATATCAAATTGTATGAATTATATCACACAATTACAACCTTTTTGTGCTTCTTGATAAATTTTTGACATATTTGGCTTCTCAGTTGATCTTTATTAACCAATTCGCTCTGATACCAATTGTGAGGTCCCTGTTCCCACCGAGTAACAGATTCAGTATACTAGTAGCGGAAGTAGCACTTCTCGCGCGGGACAGGGGTCCCACATTCGGGGCCTCACCCACGGATATCCGGATAAGAGACTAATCCGTCGGTTGTTCCAAAACCGAACCCGGAAAAACTTCCTTTACCAGAAAGCACGGGTGATTCCACCAGGATAACTTTTTACTCTAACATAGTCAAGGTCATTTCTGATCGAGCTGATCCAATTGCATCTATAAGATACTTGGTCAGATCAAGGAAGAAACTTGCACTTGGATCATTGGGATCAACGCTTTTTTTCCCATTCAAGAGGCACAGCCGTTGATTCCTATCCATAGAACAGTTACTATCCGGGATTTATTTTATCTATCGTAAAAACAAAAGTTGAGTCTCGATTTACGGATCCATCAGTCCAGCCTAACCCCATCCGATCCCATGGGTTAGCCAACCGCCCAACCACTGTAGTGATGGGATCCAATTTGGAATTTGGTTAGGTTTTGTCCCGGGTACCAAGGAAAAGAGTTCCAAGGCCCCCTAGCCGAAAGTTCATGCAAACATAAAACTAGCCACACCACTTACACACCCAATATGAAATTGCCTTTTTCTTAGCATCGGCTAACTTTAAAACAATCCTTTAATGAAACCATAGTACCACTGATCACAATCTTCCAATTTATCCGGTTGATTCATAATTTCCCATCATTCCTTCATCAGAGTATCTATGGCATCATTGGCAACTAGAACGCTCACCACCTGTCCACACAGGGGCCTTTTCAATAGTTCCTAGCCCATAATACTCGGCAATATAATCACTTATAAAAATTCAAGATGGACTCTCGTTGAAGATCAGCAAGATCAACCAACAGATCCATATAAAGAGCCATGGACTCATCCATTGAAGACCAGCAAGGTCAATCAACCAGATCCATGCCCGGTTTCACAAAACAACTCTTACTCCTTGTTCCAATATCTTCCTCGACGCACGCGTGGGTATCTTGGGCGACCCAGAGCCCGAGCACCGTATGGTCAGCACCCTCTAGGATCCTTCGCAGGTGACCTAGCGCTTCACTCATAGGCCGCTTCCTTGGTCCCTCATCCACCGTACCGAAAGCTCACCATTTTAATCGAACCGAGGCTGGTCAAGACCTCGGCCGACCTTGCTACGCGAGACGTCCTCCATTGACTCTCCGTCAGCAGTTGCAACTTTATCAGTTAGGCTCCACGACCTTAATCACAAGACGGTCAAAATGCTTTCCCAGCATTCTTGACATAAAACAGCCATTTACAAACAGCATTTACAACAGTTTACAAATACAGTTTCTATATTAACTCTCATTTTTTTCACATTATCCCTCATTAATCCACATTACTTATTCCACATTCCATTTATATATGTACTCATCCAATCACATCATTTTCCATCTCTTCACTTCAGATTCCTTCACATCACATATCATATATTCACATCCATATCCACATCCACATCCATATCCATATCCACATCCATTTATATATGTACTCATCTAATCACATCATTTTCCATCTCTTCACTTCAGATTCCTTTACATCACATATCATATATTCACATCTATACATCCACATCTACATCCACATTCACATACATCCACATCCACATTTCCATACATCTACATCCACATTCACATACATCCACATCCATATTTCCATTCACATCTATACATCCACATCCACATTCCCATTCACATCTATACATCCACATCTACATCCACATACATACATACATCCACATCCACATCCACATTCCCATTCACATCTATACATCCACATCTACATCCACATACATACATACATCCACATCCACATCCACATTCCACATTCACATCTATGCATCCACATCTACATCCACATTCACATACATCCACATCCACATTCCCATTCACATCTATACATCCACATTCACATCTATACATATACATCCTCATGCATACATCCACATTCACATTCACACATCCACACTCCCATCTCCACATCCACACATCCACATCCACACATCCACATACATACATCCATTTCCACATTCCCATTCATATAACCCCATATGCCTTCACATCTAATCTTTTACATCACATCCATTCTCGCCCTATCACAACCCTTATCCTATCACATACACTTCTTACCTCATCCCATACACATCTTAATTCATCTTATCACCTCCTAACTTATTTCATAAGCATCTTATCACCTCTTATCACATCTTATACACTTCTTATCACATCCTATCACCTCTTATTTCTATTTATAGAATACAAGAGAATTCTTATATTTGATATAAGATTTCTTTACACATTTATTTATGCATAAATTCCATTTAAGGAGATTAATACTTTCGAAGTAAAAATCAATCTTTTATGCATCTTCCTATGCATAAATTCATTTTAAATGAAAATGTCACTTTTGAATTAAAATTCAATCTTTCATGCATCTTCCTATGCATGAATTCAATTTAGATGAGAATGACACTTTTGAATCAATCTTTTATGCATCTTCCTATACATAAATTCAATTTGGTAGGAATTACACTTTTAGAATAAAAGAATTTCTCTTATGCAACTAAGTTATGCATAAAATCCCTTTATGATGAAAATCACACTTTTAGTATAAAAAGAATATCTTTTATGCATACTTCTATGCATGAAATCCAAATATGATAAAAGTAACACTTTTATAATAAAATAATCAACTTTTATGCATACCTCTATGCATGAAATCCAATATGATAAAAGTAACACTTTTGATATAAAAAAATTTCCTTTATGCATACTTCTATGCATGAAAATTAAAAATGATAAAAGTAACACTTTTGATGTAAAAAATTTTCCTTTATGCATACTTCTATGCATGAAAATTAAAAATGATAAGAGTAACACTTTTGATATAAAAAATTTTCCTTTATGCATACTTCTATGCATGAAAATTAAAAATGATAAAAGTAACACTTTTAATATAAAAAAATTATCCTTTATGCATACTTCTATGCATGAAAATTAAAATTTAATAAAAGTAACACTTCTATGTTAAAATAATAATCTTTTATGCATACCTCTATGCACGAAATCCAAATATGATAAAAGTAACACTTTTATGTTAAAATAATAATCTTTTATGCATAGCTCTATGCATGAAAATCAATGATGCATAATATAAAAATCAATTTCTCTATGATTACAATGAATATCTTTCAATTAATCTAGGATGATAATTCCTAGAATATGGTAGGAAGTCCTCTTTTTATGCTTTGAATGAAATTATTTTATGCATAATTTTTATAAAAATTTTGCCATAGCTCCGCTGCTATGACTGATAAATCTCAATTTTTCTAAGGGATAAAGATTATCATTAAGAAAATAATTAAAATGATCTCTAATTGGATTATCAATCCATAATGGATTGAATCATTAATATACATAAACTAAAAGCATAGAAAAAAGCCATTAATTTGGCCTCAAGCATAGCTTAATCTTGGGTTAAGGAAAAGCTTTATGAAAAGCTTGATTTGGATTGAGAATGGGTCATGAGTATGACCATTTCTTGAGTGAGAGAGAGAAATTACATAAAAACCATTAAAATTTAAACATAAATGAAAATTAACTTCAATAGCATTATTTAAATTATGTAACTCTTCATTACTATTCACCAATTAACTTCAATAGCATTTAAAAAACCATACCAATTAAGCTTCTCAAGCTTGAGAGGGGTTGAGAAGAGAGAAACATTGAGAAATTATAGAAAAGATTAATATTCACTAATTACCTTACAAATTGCTTGATTCTTTGTTCACGGTAGAGGCCCCCAACCAATCAATTGGTTAAGTATGTTGATGGAGCCACTAATTGGGATTGAAGAAAGAGGGAAGCTCCAAAAACTAGTGAATTATTAAATGAATTCACAGTTCTTGGCTTAGGTGGAGTAGAGTAACGATGCATAAACACTATCTATTTTTCAACAAGGGGGAGGCTTCTATTTATAGGAAAAATTGAGCTCCTAACCAAACAAACTGATTCTAGAATTTTCTAAATCAGTTTGGTCAATATTTGACCATGTTTAGGTCGGTTAAGCTAACTTTTTGGAACTAGACTTGAATGAGGAGAGAGGAGAGATGAAATATCTCAATTTTTATGAGTTTAAAACTCATTCAAGCATGTGAAATATGCACTTCCTTTAAAGAACTCCCCTTCCTTACATATGTGTCATAATGGAATCATTTTAATATTGCTCATAGTTTTTTACTAATAAACCTTGTACATTTTCAACTCTTCATCTTATGTGAAATATGCACCTCCTTTAAAAAACTCCCCTTCCTTACATATGTGTCATAATGGAATCATTTTAATATTGCTCATAGTTTTTTTACTAATAAACCTTGTACATTTTCAACTCTTCATCTTATGTGAAATATGCACCTCCTTTAAAGAACTCCCCTTCCTTACATATGTGTCATAATGGAATCATTTTAATATTGCTCATAGTTTTTTACTAATAAACCTTGTACATTTTCAACTCTTCATCTTATGTGAGCATTTACTCATTTTTGGATACCCAAAATATCTCATATTTTTAATATTGCTCATAGTTTTTTACTAATAAACCTTGTACATTTTCAACTCTTCATCTTATGTGAGCATTTACTCATTTTTGGGTATCTTCTTTTACAAATTGGATTTATCTCCTCCCTACACATGGATTGATGCTATTGGCCCATAGGAACCTTAATTGGACCATAATCTAAAAATTTCTGAAAATCTAGACCCTTAGACTAAGATTCTTTATACCTATTTCCAATTAATTTCAATTTCACATTGGAAAATTCTTTTTGAATTTCTGTTTCAAGGGAACTCATCTGAATTATAAGAGATATTTTTCTATCCAAAAATATTCAAAATCTGAATATTCTCTCTCTAGAATAATTTTTCTCTCTCTAGGCTAAAATAGTTAGCAACAAGGTCTTTATATTTCTGAAGAGGGTTGATTACAGGGGAAGATACTAGACATCAAAAAGGGGTTGGGGGAGGAATCTTACATTTTACCCCACTTAAAAAACGCGAGATGTCCTCATGTCGCAACTTGTGATAATTTCGCAAGATGCACGAATATGAGACTTAGAGAAAAATTTTAATCAAGATTAACCACCAAGATAAGTCTTAAAGAGAGCAAGATTCAAAATAAGAACAAGATTTAAACTTTATTCATTCTCGGAACTTATACAGTAAAGATAGAGGAACTCTTTACACTTCCATAAGCCCGTCCATCATATGGTCGACTTATATAAAGGAAGGAGCTAGCGTAACTTAGAAGCCAATGGTAACTTACCACTGAAGTTTTACCGTCTTTCCATGATTTGGGTTTGGCATATTTTTCTATAGAAGGCATTTAGAACTTTGAGATGAGGAGATAAAAGAAGTTCGTAAGCTAAATCTCCTACTTTCTTTGGTCCACAATATCTGGGAGATAACTTCTTATACTTCCCAAGAGATAAAGAACTTCTTTTGGGCCGTACTCGAATGAAGACCAAAACCTTGATATCCAAAACATCGATTCTCACTTCTGAACTCATTGTTCTGAATCTTAAAACAGGTGGGACTCTTGAGAAGTATTCAAGGAAAAGGTTCTTCCTTTTTTAAACAGAATCTTTCTTAAATATTTTAGAGAGAGAATAATTATAAGATCAGAAAGGGAGATTCTTACTCCTGTATACCTCGAAGGCTGGGGGAGGATCTTACATTCTACCCCACTTGAAAAGTGCGGGATGTCCTCATCTCGCAAGGTAGAGGACAACTCTTTTTCTTAAGATCCAATTTATTCTGGGGTTCCTTATATTCTGGTCAACCCAACAGAATACGGGGATAATTATCCCTTATATAGAACTTATCATTAAATAACAATTCATTCAGATCATATCATTCATATCTTTAACACGACAATGGTCCATTAGACTGAAAATTTTCCTTCTGAACATTCCTCCACAAAAATTTTAGTTAAGAAAGTTCTCAATTTGTCATCCCTTAACTTAATCTACCGTCAAGTGTTAACAGTAGCAATCTGACAGCACAATCCACTAATCTCATAGTGATTTGCTGAAATCATTATTATCATTCCAGTTATGAATATTATCACTGGGACTCGTCCCAGTCATCCTCATTGTGGTTTTGCTCAGCTTATTACATTTTAACTAAATTTCAGAAATCATCATTTTTCAATCAGAATCCAAATCAATTTTATCAGTTCCCAAACAGAATTAAAAATCATATCAACCACATTCGAATTCATCATCTGGATAGCATTAACGCTTATAATTTCAAGTCTTAGATTTACTCATATATACTGTCAGTAAAGAGCTGCAGTATACTCTCGGTATATACGGGTAGTCACGGCCCTTGGAATTATAAGGTAAATACCATCATGTCTAGGCCTCAAGCAAGTCAGGGATTCTATATAATTACGGTACTTCCATCTAAAGACCCAATTACCAAATTACGAATTTCAGTTTGAATATCAAATTGTATGAATTATATCACACAATTACAACCTTTTTGTGCTTCTTGATAAATTTTTGACATATTTGGCTTCTCAGTTGATCTTTATTAACCAATTCGCTCTGATACCAATTGTGAGGTCCCTGTTCCCACCGAGTAACAGATTCGGTATACTAGCAGCGGAAGTAGCACTTCTCGCGCGGGACAGGGGTCCCACATTCGGGGCCTCACCCACGGATATCCGGATAAGAGACTAATCCGTCGGTTGTTCCAAAACTGAACCCGGAAAAACTTCCTTTATCGGAAAGCACGGGTGATTCCACCAGGATAACTTTTTACTCTAACATAGTCAAGGTCATTTCTGATCGAGCTGATCCAATTGCATCTATAAGATACTTGGTCAGATCAAGGAAGAAACTTGCACTTGGATCATTGGGATCAACGCTTTTTTCCCCATTCAAGAGGCACAGCCGTTGATTCCTATCCATAGAACAGTTACTGTCCGGGATTTATTTTATCTATCGTAAAAACAAAAGTTGAGTCTCGATTTACGGATCCATCAGTCCAGCCTAACCCCATCCGATCCCATGGGTTAGCCAACCGCCCAACCACTGTAGTGATGGGATCCAATTTGGAATTTGGTTAGGTTTTGTCTCGGGTACCAAGGAAAAGAGTTCCAAGGCCCCCTAGCCGGAAGTTCATGCAAACATAAAACTAGCCACACCACTTACACACCCAATATGAAATTGCCTTTTTCTTAGCATCGGCTAACTTTAAAACAATCCTTTAATGAAACCATAGTACCACTGATCACAATCTTCCAATTTATCCGGTTGATTCATAATTTCCCATCATTCCTTCATCAGAGTATCTATGGCATCATTGGCAACTAGAACGCTCACCACCTGTCCACACAGGGGCCTTTTCAATAGTTCCTAGCCCATAATACTCGGCAATATAATCACTTATAAAAATTCAAGATGGACTCTCGTTGAAGATCAGCAAGATCAACCAACAGATCCATATAAAGAGCCATGGACTCATCCATTGAAGACCAGCAAGGTCAATCAACCAGATCCATGCCCGGTTTCACAAAACAACTCTTACTCCTTGTTCCAATATCTTCCTCGACGCACGCGTGGGTATCTTGGGCGACCCAGAGCCCGAGCACCGTATGGTCAGCACCCTCTAGGATCCTTCGCAGGTGACCTAGCGCTTCACTCATAGGCCGCTTCCTTGGTCCCTCATCCACCGTACCGAAAGCTCACCATTTTAATCGAACCGAGGCTGGTCAAGACCTCGGCCGACCTTGCTACGCGAGACGTCCTCCATTGACTCTCCGTCAGCAGTTGCAACTTTATCAGTTAGGCTCCACGACCTTAATCACAAGACGGTCAAAATGCTTTCCCAGCATTCTTGACATAAAACAGCCATTTACAAACAGCATTTACAACAGTTTACAAATACAGTTTCTATATTAACTCTCATTTTTTTCACATTATCTCTCATTAATCCACATTACTTATTCCACATTCCATTTATATATGTACTCATCCAATCACATCATTTTCCATCTCTTCACTTCAGATTCCTTCACATCACATATCATATATTCACATCCATATCCACATCCACATCCATATCCATATCCACATCCATTTATATATATACTCATCTAATCACATCATTTTCCATCTCTTCACTTCAGATTCCTTTACATCACATATCATATATTCACATCTATACATCCACATCTACATCCACATTCACATACATCCACATCCACATTTCCATACATCTACATCCACATTCACATACATCCACATCCATATTCCCATTCACATCTATACATCCACATCCACATTCCCATTCACATCTATACATCCACATCTACATCCACATACATACATACATCCACATCCACATCCACATTCCCATTCACATCTATACATCCACATCTACATCCACATACATACATACATCCACATCCACATCCACATTCCCATTCACATCTATACATCCACATCTACATCCACATACATACATACATCCACATCCACATTCCACATTCACATCTATGCATCCACATCTACATCCACATTCACATACATCCACATCCACATTCCCATTCACATCTATACATCCACATTCACATCTATGCATATACATCCTCATGCATACATCCACATTCACATTCACACATCCACACTCCCATCTCCACATCCACACATCCACATACATACATCCATTTCCACATTCCCATTCATATAACCCCATATGCCTTCACATCTAATCTTTTACATCACATCCATTCTCGCCCTATCACAACCCTTATCCTATCACATACACTTCTTACCTCATCCCATACACATCTTAATTCATCTTATCACCTCCTAACTTATTTCATAAGCATCTTATCACCTCTTATCACATCTTATACACTTCTTATCACATCCTATCACCTCTTATTTCTATTTATAGAATACAAGAGAATTCTTATATTTGATATAAGATTTCTTTACACATTTATTTATGCATAAATTCCATTTAAGGAGATTAATACTTTCGAAGTAAAAATCAATCTTTTATGCATCTTCCTATGCATAAATTCATTTTAAATGAAAATGTCACTTTTGAATTAAAATTCAATCTTTCATGCATCTTCCTATGCATGAATTCAATTTAGATGAGAATGACACTTTTGAATCAATCTTTTATGCATCTTCCTATGCATAAATTCAATTTGGTAGGAATTACACTTTTAGAATAAAAGAATTTCTCTTATGCAACTAAGTTATGCATAAAATCCCTTTATGATGAAAATCACACTTTTAGTATAAAAAGAATATCTTTTATGCATACTTCTATGCATGAAATCCAAATATGATAAAAGTAACACTTTTATAATAAAATAATCAACTTTTATGCATACCTCTATGCATGAAATCCAATATGATAAAAGTAACACTTTTGATATAAGAAAATTTCCTTTATGCATACTTCTATGCATGAAAATTAAAAATGATAAAAGTAACACTTTTGATGTAAAAAATTTTCCTTTATGCATACTTCTATGCATGAAAATTAAAAATGATAAGAGTAACACTTTTGATATAAAAAATTTTCCTTTATGCATACTTCTATGCATGAAAAATAAAAATGATAAAAGTAACACTTTTAATATAAAAAATTTATCCTTTATGCATACTTCTATGCATGAAAATTAAAATTTAATAAAAGTAACACTTTTATGTTAAAATAATAATCTTTTATGCATACCTCTATGCACGAAATCCAAATATGATAAAAGTAACACTTTTATGTTAAAATAATAATCTTTTATGCATAGCTCTATGCATGAAAATCAATGATGCATAATATAAAAATCAATTTCTCTATGATTACAATGAATATCTTTCAATTAATCTAGGATGATAATTTCTAGAATATGGTAGGAAGTCCTCTTTTTATGCTTTGAATGAAATTATTTTATGCATAATTTTTATAAAAATTTTGCCATAGCTCCGCTGCTATGACTGATAAATCTCAATTTTTCTAAGAGATAAAGATTATCATTACGAAAATAATTAAAATGATCTCTAATTGGATTATCAATCCATAATGGATTGAATCATTAATATACATAAACTAAAAGCATAGAAAAAAGCCATTAATTTGGCCTCAAGCATAGCTTAATCTTGGGTTAAGGAAAAGCTTTATGAAAAGCTTGATTTGGATTGAGAATGGGTCATGAGTATGACCATTTCTTGAGTGAGAGAGAGAAATTACATAAAAACCATTAAAATTTAAACATAAATGAAAATTAACTTCAATAGCATTATTTAAATTATGTAACTCTTCATTACTATTCACCAATTAACTTCAATAGCATTTAAAAAACCATACCAATTAAGCTTCTCAAGCTTGAGAGGGGTTGAGAAGAGAGAAACATTGAGAAATTATAGAAAAGATTAATATTCACTAATTACCTTACAAATTGCTTGATTCTTTGTTCACGGTAGAGGCTCCCAACCAATCAATTGGTTAAGTATGTTGATGGAGCCACTAATTGGGATTGAAGAAAGAGGGAAGCTCCAAAAACTAGTGAATTATTAAATGAATTCACAGTTCTTGGCTTAGGTGGAGTAGAGTAACGATGCATAAACACTATCTATTTTTCAACAAGGGGGAGGCTTCTATTTATAGGAAAAATTGAGCTCCTAACCAAACAAATTGATTCTAGAATTTTCTAAATCAGTTTGGTCAATATTTGACCATGTTTAGGTCGGTTAAGCTAACTTTTTGGAACTAGACTTGAATGAGGAGAGAGGAGAGATGAAATATCTCAATTTTTATGAGTTTAAAACTCATTCAAGCATGTGAAATATGCACTTCCTTTAAAGAACTCCCCTTCCTTACATATGTGTCATAATGGAATCATTTTAATATTGCTCATAGTTTTTTACTAATAAACCTTGTACATTTTCAACTCTTCATCTTATGTGAAATATGCACCTCCTTTAAAGAACTCCCCTTCCTTACATATGTGTCATAATGGAATCATTTTAATATTGCTCATAGTTTTTTTACTAATAAACCTTGTACATTTTCAACTCTTCATCTTATGTGAAATATGCACCTCCTTTAAAGAACTCCCCTTCCTTACATATGTGTCATAATGGAATCATTTTAATATTGCTCATAGTTTTTTACTAATAAACCTTGTACATTTTCAACTCTTCATCTTATGTGAGCATTTACTCATTTTTGGATACCCAAAATATCTCATATTTTTAATATTGCTCATAGTTTTTTACTAATAAACCTTGTACATTTTTAACTCTTCATCTTATGTGAGCATTTACTCATTTTTGGGTATCTTCTTTTACAAATTGGATTTATCTCCTCCCTACACATGGATTGATGCTATTGGCCCATAGGAACCTTAATTGGACCATAATCCAAAAATTTCTGAAAATCTAGACCCTTAGACTAAGGTTCTTTATACCTATTTCCAATTAATTCCAATTTCACATTGGAAAATTCTTTTTGAATTTTTGTTTCAGGGGAACTCATCTGAATTATAAGAGATATTTTTCTATCCAAAAATATTCAAAATCTGAATATTCTCTCTCTAGAATAATTTTTCTCTCTCTAGGCTAAAATAGTTAGCAACAAGGTCTTTATATTTCTGAAGAGGGTTGATTACAGGGGAAGATACTAGACATCAAAAAGGGGTTGGGGGAGGAATCTTACATTCTACCCCACTTAAAAAACGCGAGATGTCCTCATCTCGCAACTTGTGATAATTTCGCAAGATGCACGAATATGAGACTTAGAGAAAAATTTTAATCAAGATTAACCACCAAGATAAGTCTTAAAGAGAGCAAGATTCAAAATAAGAATAAGATTTAAACTTTATTCATTCTCGGAACTTATACAGTAAAGATAGAGGAACTCTTTACACTTCCATAAGCCCGTCCATCATATGGTCGACTTATATAAAGGAAGGAGCTAGCGTAACTTAGAAGACAACGGTAACTTACCACTGAAGTTTTACCGTCTTTCCATGATTTGGGTTTGGCATATTTTTCTATAGAAGGCATTTAGAACTTTGAGATGAGGAGATAAAAGAAGTTCGTAAGCTAAATCTCCTACTTTCTTTGGTCCACAATATCTGGGAGATAACTTCTTATACTTCCCAAGAGATAAAGAACTTCTTTTGGGCCATACTCGAATGAAGACCAAAATCTTGATATCCAAAACATCGATTCTCACTTCTGAACTCATTGTTCTGAATCTTAAAACAGGTGGGACTCTTGAGAAGTATTCAAGGAAAAGGTTCTTCCTTTTTTAAACAGAATCTTTCTTAAATATTTTAGAGAGAGAATAATTATAAGATCAGAAAGGGAGATTCTTACTAACAGTAGCAATCTGACAGCACAATCCACTAATCTCATAGTGATTTGCTGAAATCATTATTATCATTCCAGTTATGAATATTATCACTGGGACTCGTCCCAGTCATCCTCATTGTGGTTTCGCTCAGCTTATTACATTTTAACTAAATTTCAGAAATCATCATTTTTCAATCAGAATCCAAATCAATTTTATCAGTTCCCAAACAGAATTAAAAATCATATCAACCACATTCGAATTCATCATCTGGATAGCATTAACGCTTATAACTTCAAGTCTTAGATTTACTCGTATATACTGTGAGTAAAGAGCTGCAGTATACTCTCGGTATATACGGGTAGTCACGGCCCTTGGAATTATAAGGTAAATACCATCATGTCTAGGCCTCAAGCAAGTCAGGGATTCTATATAATTACGGTACTTCCATCTAAAGACCCAATTACCAAATCACAAATTTCAGTTTGAATATCAAATTGTATGAATTATATCACACAATTACAACCTTTTTGTGCTTCTTGATAAATTTTTGACATATTTGGCTTCTCAGTTGATCTTTATTAACCAATTCGCTCTGATACCAATTGTGAGGTCCCTGTTCCCACCGAGTAACAGATTCGGTATACTAGCAGCGGAAGTAGCACTTCTCGCGCGGGACAGGGGTCCCACATTCGGGGCCTCACCCACGGATATCCGGATAAGAGACTAATCCGTCGGTTGTTCCAAAACCGAACCCGGAAAAACTTCCTTTACCGGAAAGCACGGGTGATTCCACCAGGATAACTTTTTACTCTAACATAGTCAAGGTCATTTCTGATCGAGCTGATCCAATTGCATCTATAAGATACTTGGTCAGATCAAGGAAGAAACTTGCACTTGGATCATTGGGATCAACGCTTTTTTCCCCATTCAAGAGGCACAGCCGTTGATTCCTATCCATAGAACAATTACTGTCCGAGATTTATTTTATCTATCGTAAAAACAAAAGTTGAGTCTCAATTTACGGATCCATCAGTCCAGCCTAACCCCATCCGATCCCATGGGTTAGCCAACCGCCCAACCACTGTAGTGATGGGATCCAATTTGGAATTTGGTTAGGTTTTGTCCCGGGTACCAAGGAAAAGAGTTCCAAGGCCCCCTAGCCGGAAGTTCATGCAAACATAAAACTAGCCACACCACTTACACACCCAATATGAAATTGCCTTTTTCTTAGCATCGGCTAACTTTAAAACAATCCTTTAATGAAACCATAGTACCACTGATCACAATCTTCCAATTTATCCGGTTGATTCATAATTTCCCATCATTCCTTCATCAGAGTATCTATGGCATCATTGGCAACTAGAACGCTCACCACCTGTCCACACAGGGGCCTTTTCAATAGTTCCTAGCCCATAATACTCGGCAATATAATCACTTATAAAAATTCAAGATGGACTCTCGTTGAAGATCAGCAAGATCAACCAACAGATCCATATAAAGAGCCATGGACGCATCCATTGAAGACCAGCAAGGTTAATAAACCAGATCCATGCCCGGTTTCACAAAACAACTCTTACTCCTTGTTCCAATATCTTCCTCGACGCACGCGTGGGTATCCTGGGCGACCCAGAGCCCGAGCACCGTATGGTCAGTACCCTCTAGGATCCTTCGCAGGTGACCTAGCGCTTCACTCATAGGCCGCTTCCTTGGTCCCTCATCCACCGTACCGAAAGCTCACCATTTTAATCGAACCGAGGCTGGTCAAGACCTCGGCCGACCTTGCTACGCGAGACGTCCTCCATTGACTCTCCGTCAGCAGTTGCAACTTTATCAGTTAGGCTCCACGACCTTAATCACAAGACGGTCAAAATGCTTTCCCAGCATTCTTGACATAAAACAGCCATTTACAAACAGCATTTACAACAGTTTACAAATACAGTTTCTATATTAACTCTCACTTTTTTCACATTATCCCTCATTAATCCACATTACTTATTCCACATTCCATTTATATATGTACTCATCCAATCACATCATTTTCCATCTCTTCACTTCAGATTCCTTCACATCACATATCATATATTCACATCCATATCCACATCCACATCCATATCCATATCCACATCCATTTATATATGTACTCATCTAATCACATCATTTTCCATCTCTTCACTTCAGATTCCTTTACATCACATATCATATATTCACATCTATACATCCACATCTACATCCACATTCACATACATCCACATCCACATTTCCATACATCTACATCCACATTCACATACATCCACATCCATATTCCCATTCACATCTATACATCCACATCCACATTTCCATTCACATCTATACATCCACATCTACATCCACATACATACATACATCCACATCCACATCCACATTCCCATTCACATCTATACATCCACATCTACATCCACATACATACATACATCCACATCCACATCCACATTCCCATTCACATCTATACATCCACATCTACATCCACATACATACATACATCCACATCCACATTCCACATTCACATCTATGCATCCACATCTACATCCACATTCACATACATCCACATCCACATTCCCATTCACATCTATACATCCACATTCACATCTATGCATATACATCCTCATGCATACATCCACATTCACATTCACACATCCACACTCCCATCTCCACATCCACACATCCACATACATACATCCATTTCCACATTCCCATTCATATAACCCCATATGCCTTCACATCTAATCTTTTACATCACATCCATTCTCGCCCTATCACAACCCTTATCCTATCACATACACTTCTTACCTCATCCCATACACATCTTAATTCATCTTATCACCTCCTAACTTATTTCATAAGCATCTTATCACCTCTTATCACATCTTATACACTTCTTATCACATCCTATCACCTCTTATTTCTATTTATAGAATACAAGAGAATTCTTATATTTGATATAAGATTTCTTTACACATTTATTTATGCATAAATTCCATTTAAGGAGATTAATACTTTCGAAGTAAAAATCAATCTTTTATGCATCTTCCTATGCATAAATTCATTTTAAATGAAAATGTCACTTTTGAATTAAAATTCAATCTTTCATGCATCTTCCTATGCATGAATTCAATTTAGATGAGAATGACACTTTTGAATCAATCTTTTATGCATCTTCCTATGCATAAATTCAATTTGGTAGGAATTACACTTTTAGAATAAAAGAATTTCTCTTATGCAACTAAGTTATGCATAAAATCCCTTTATGATGAAAATCACACTTTTAGTATAAAAAGAATATCTTTTATGCATGAAATCCAAATATGATAAAAGTAACACTTTTATAATAAAATAATCAACTTTTATGCATACCTCTATGCATGAAATCCAATATGATAAAAGTAACACTTTTGAGATAAAAAAATTTCCTTTATGCATACTTCTATGCATGAAAATTAAAAATGATAAAAGTAACACTTTTGATGTAAAAAATTTTCCTTTATGCATACTTCTATGCATGAAAATTAAAAATGATAAGAGTAACACTTTTGATATAAAAAATTTTCCTTTATGCATACTTCTATGCATGAAAATTAAAAATGATAAAAGTAACACTTTTAATATAAAAGAATTATCCTTTATGCATACTTCTATGCATGAAAATTAAAATTTAATAAAAGTAACACTTTTATGTTAAAATAATAATATTTTATGCATACCTCTATGCACGAAATCCAAATATGATAAAAGTAACACTTTTATGTTAAAATAATAATCTTTTATGCATAGCTCTATGCATGAAAATCAATGATGCATAATATAAAAATCAATTTCTCTATGATTACAATGAATATCTTTCAATTAATCTAGGATGATAATTCCTAGAATATGGTAGGAAGTCCTCTTTTTATGCTTTGAATGAAATTATTTTATGCATAATTTTTATAAAAATTTTGCCATAGCTCCGCTGCTATGACTGATAAATCTCAATTTTTCTAAGGGATAAAGATTATCATTAAGAAAATAATTAAAATGATCTCTAATTGGATTATCAATCCATAATGGATTGAATCATTAATATACATAAACTAAAAGCATAGAAAAAAGCCATTAATTTGGCCTCAAGCATAGCTTAATCTTGGGTTAAGGAAAAGCTTTATGAAAAGCTTGATTTGGATTGAGAATGGGTCATGAGTATGACCATTTCTTGAGTGAGAGAGAGAAATTACATAAAAACCATTAAAATTTAAACATAAATGAAAATTAACTTCAATAGCATTATTTAAATTATGTAACTCTTCATTACTATTCACCAATTAACTTCAATAGCATTTAAAAAACCATACCAATTAAGCTTCTCAAGCTTGAGAGGGGTTGAGAAGAGAGAAACATTGAGAAATTATAGAAAAGGTTAATATTCACTAATTACCTTACAAATTGCTTGATTCTTTGTTCACGGTAGAGGCCCCCAACCAATCAATTGGTTAAGTATGTTGATGGAGCCACTAATTGGGATTGAAGAAAGAGGGAAGCTCCAAAAACTAGTGAATTATTAAATGAATTCACAGTTCTTGGCTTAGGTGGAGTAGAGTAACGATGCATAAACACTATCTATTCTTCAACAAGGGGGAGGCTTCTATTTATAGGAAAAATTGAGCTCCTAACCAAACAAACTGATTCTAGAATTTTCTAAATCAGTTTGGTCAATATTTGACCATGTTTAGGTCGGTTAAGCTAACTTTTTGGAACTAGACTTGAATGAGGAGAGAGGAGAGATGAAATATCTCAATTTTTATGAGTTTAAAACTCATTCAAGCATGTGAAATATGCACTTCCTTTAAAGAACTCCCCTTCCTTACATATGTGTCATAATGGAATCATTTTAATATTGCTCATAGTTTTTTACTAATAAACCTTGTACATTTTCAACTCTTCATCTTATGTGAAATATGCACCTCCTTTAAAGAACTCCCCTTCCTTACATATGTGTCATAATGGAATCATTTTAATATTGCTCATAGTTTTTTTACTAATAAACCTTGTACATTTTCAACTCTTCATCTTATGTGAAATATGCACCTCCTTTAAAGAACTCCCCTTCCTTACATATGTGTCAGAATGGAATCATTTTAATATTGCTCATAGTTTTTTACTAATAAACCTTGTACATTTTCAACTCTTCATCTTATGTGAGCATTTACTCATTTTTGGATACCCAAAATATCTCATATTTTTAATATTGCTCATAGTTTTTTACTAATAAACCTTGTACATTTTCAACTCTTCATCTTATGTGAGCATTTACTCATTTTTGGGTATCTTCTTTTACAAATTGGATTTATCTCCTCCCTACACATGGATTGATGCTATTGGCCCATAGGAACCTTAATTGGACCATAATCCAAAAATTTCTGAAAATCTAGACCCTTAGACTAAGGTTCTTTATACCTATTTCCAATTAATTCCAATTTCACATTGGAAAATTCTTTTTGAATTTCTGTTTCAGGGGAACTCATCTGAATTATAAGAGATATTTTTCTATCCAAAAATATTCAAAATCTGAATATTCTCTCTCTAGAATAATTTTTCTCTCTCTAGGCTAAAATAGTTAGCAACAAGGTCTTTATATTTCTGAAGAGGGTTGATTACAGGGGAAGATACTAGACATCAAAAAGGGGTTGGGGGAGGAATCTTACAACATGAACTAGCAAATGCGACTGGATTGTGACAATGCTTGTGGGAAAGAATTTTTCAACCATATAGACAGCCTATACTGCATTGAGTTTGGCAGCGTCTATGCTGTCTCTCCTTATCCCTTTAGATGAGATCCATCGTACCAAGGTACTGATCTTGTAAATGGTTGTTCGCACATCCTCTGATAGGCAGTCTTTCATAGCTACAGGGAGCACAAACTGCAGAAACTTATGCCAATCATGAGACTTGAGTCCTCCAAGATCGTCATTCCGTGTGAAGGCAGTCTTTAGACACCTCATGCACCCAGTAGGTGTGAGACTCGTGATTGATCAATAACTCACCCCAATAAGGGAGATCATGGAAGATCGAGAGCCTTTTCATGCGTGCGAGTGGTGTTTCCATCTCCTCTTCCCACATTTGCTTCCAATCACTTGCTTTCCATTGTCGTTGTGCTAGCCCTTCACGCAAGGCATGTCCTTCAGGAAGATATCTGTGATGTACTTGGTACACGGTTTTCCGAAGAGGTTTTTAGTAGGGTGCAACATCGAGTCGAGGTCCACATAAGGGACAAGCATTGTAACCCGAAATGGACAAGCTTGCACGAATAATGAACCAATTTATGACATTAAAAAATGAGGTATTGTGTACACATAGACCCACCAGGCTGCTGGATGAAACGTAAAGGGTTGACTGATGTTACCTGAACATTCACCATATCCGAGCCAATCATGCATCATCCACATAAGTATGCCTTGCACTCGTACCTCCCGTCTTGAACACCATATTGGGGAATATGGAAATTTCTCATAAGTTTGGGACACGTGGTCAAAACTTTGGATTTGCCATAACTTGAACACCATTACTCCAAATTGTGCACTTTAAAGCTTAATAGATCCCTCTTTTCAAGCGCTTTCCAATGATAGGTCACATGATAGGGTTTTGAGAAACTTATAGACATGTTAATCGGGTCCCACCTTTTTAGTATTACAAAAATGGGACTTGGGAGATTCCCAAACTCACGAATATGGTGTTCTTGTCAAAGGTTGTGACATGTCTCGCACAGTAATACCATCCCATAAAGTGTGTAGCTCTTCCACAAGCGGTGCCAGGTATACATCCATATTTTTGACCTTGTACTAGCACGATAAGGGCTAACAACAAATGACCCTTTTTTGTGGCCAGCCATAGCGGGATGTTATAGTTAATCAAACAGACAAGCCATGTGCTCCATGATGAGCTGCATAGACCAAATGGATTTACACCATCCATAGCTAGGCCTAGACGCAGATTCCAAGGCTCTCCAACAAAGGCCACGTGTTGTCTATGTGTTTCCAAGCATCGGAATCGGTAGGCACTCGCATCACACCGTCTGTGGATTTGTTCTTTGCATGCCATGACATTAATTGGGCTACGGATTTGCATCTGAATATGTTCTTGATTCTCAGGATGATAGGAAAGTGAATCGAAGGACTTTTGTTGGGGCTGCTTCGCCCACAAGGCCTTCCATGAATCTTTTCGCTCCACACTTTGAACATATGTGCAGGTGCGCATACTCGTTGCGAAAAAAGATGCAATCATTTAGACATGCATGAATCTTTGTGTAGTCCATGCCCATGGACTTTAAAAGCTTCTTAGTGTCCCCATGCGTCGGAGGCATGTCATTCCCATCTGGCAAAAAATGATCTTTCAAAAGCCTGCAAAGGATAGGTAATCTTTTTGTATTTCAAACTATAAAAACAAGTTTGACTATTTTGGTCCAGTAAAGAAACTGTCAAGTGCACTCTACCTGAACAGTTCAGAGACACTAGCATCCAACCATCCATAAATGGATTGAAGATTGAGCATTGCGAGCGACGCACGCAGAACAGAGATCTTTGCGCCATTGTAGAGTGGCAAATGAGGTAGTTTTTGCATCGTTTGCTCTTCTTTGTCGACTTCTGATCGTGGAAATTCTGTCGTATACACGGAATCCACGTCATTGTGCCCACCATCCATGCATCCACATCATTGTGCCCACCATCCATGCATCCACGTCATTGTGCCCTCACCATCGTTGTCCTCATCCATGCATCCAGCATTTCTCCCATGTGTTCATTCTTTGTCATGCTTGCAATAGCTTGTCTTTCCGCATTTATCTCCATCTCTGTCATCGCATCCCTAGCTGTCCTCTATAGTCCACGAGATGTGGACGGCGCAATGTCGTGTGGATCGGCTGGCCAAACCATGTGACTGGAAGCGTAGGTTTTGAAGTTGATCCAATGCAAATGGTCCATATTCTCGAACGTGTGTAGTACAAATCCATCGTTTACGAAAGATTTGATACTTGCATTGAGTGCAAGGACACGCCATGCTTTCTTTGGGATCCAAAGATGCCATCTGATATCATCAATATGCGTCGTTCGGACATCTCTCCCTCCATATCTCTCTCTCTTTACCTCTCTTCTATAATTTCTAGGTCTCTTCACTTGTTAAAAAAAAACGGGCAGAGTTTCCTTTGCTTTGGGAAGACTTTTTAAAAAACAACCTACCACCCCTTCGAGGCACCCACATTGGTTTTAAGGCACGTGATTTAAAATAAAAACAAGAAGCCACCCACTTCGGGCACCCACAGGGTTTTAAGGCGCCATATAACAAAAACCATTTCTATCTCTCTCTCGCTCACTCTCGCTCTCTCTCTAATGATACATACATACGTATGCATATAAGTATGTGTATGTGTGAATGTATTTTACGTATGTATGTATGTGTGTATGTAAGTTTACATATTTTACGTATGTATGTATGTATTTTGAGCCATAGGTATGTATGTATGTATGTATTTTGAGCCATAGGTATGTATGTATGTATGTAGACATGCACCTATACATGTATGTATGTATCTATGTATATACGTATGTATGTATGTATGTATGTAGATGTAGGTATCCATGTATGTATGTATTTATGTACGTATGTATGTATGTATCTATGTAAGTATGTATTTATATATGTATTTATGTATGTATGTATGTATGTAGACATGCACGTATACATGTATGTATGTATCTATGTATATATGTATGTATGTATGTATGTAGACATGCACGTATACATGTATGTATGTATCTATGTTTCAAAAGAAAATCCTAAATTTGATTTATGAAAATTTAACATAATCCTAAGTTTAATTTTAAAAACCCTAAATTTTAAACCTAATTAAAAAACCCTAATCTTAAACCCTAAATGTGTGGAGAGTGCAGAGAGAGAGAGAGGAGAAGGAAGAGACAAATAAGAGAAAGAGAGAGAGGAGGAAGAGAGAAAGAAGAGGGAGAGAGAGAGCAAGGAGAGAGAAGAGAAAGAGAGAGAGAGAGAGAGAGGGGGGGGGGTGCTCATGTGAGAGAGTGAAGGGAAGGAGAGAGGGGGAGGAGATCAGGGCACCAACTTGTTGTTTCGACTTCCCTGCTGTTTCAAGAATGAGGATGTGCGTAGCCAAAAATTTTCTTTTCCTCCCAGAAGAGCGTCGGTATTATCATCGGTATTTGTGTCTATTACCATCGGTATTTGCATCGGTATAAGTGTTGGTATCAACGTCGGTATGTGTTTTTCGACGCTCATACCGACACACATACCGATGCTGTATGAAATCATCGGTAACAGTAGCGTCGGTATTCCCTGGAGTCGTAGTAGCGAGAATGCTTCAATTGCTAGTCATTTGAATGAGTTCAACAAAATCTATTCGCAATTATTGTCCCAAAAGTTATTGTTTGGTGAGGGCCATATTCCTCTTGTATTCTTTACCTCCCTCTTGGGACACATAAGTAACTCGGCACCGGAAGGTACACTAAAGTTTGACAGCGTGGTTGGTAGTTTGTTGTCTGAGTAAACCAACAACCGCAAGAGCATGGAACATGCTAGTGGTGGCACCACCCTCAATGTCCAACATGGTAGGGCAAGGTCGAGGGGGAAGTCTCAAGAACGTGGCAATTCTCGTAGCAAATCCCGTTCACGTAAAAATGTGGAGTGCTATCATTGTGGTAAGAAAGGGCATGTTAGAAAACAATGCCGTGTGTGGAAAAAGGAGCAAAAGAATGCTAAGGGCAAGACACCCATAAGTGATGACAAGAAACCGTCCTCTAGTGTCAAGACTGAAGAGGTGAATGTGGTCACTCGTGAGGGTGACATTCTCTCTATGTCAAAGCTTCCTGCTAGTCTTTTAGTTGCATCGGACTATGTGTTGAATCAAGATTGGATCTTGGATTCCAGTGCTTCTTTCCATGTGACACCGCATCGTGAATGGTTCTCTCCCTATGAGAGTGGAAAGTGTGGATGCGTGCACCTTGGAAATGGTTATGCTTGCGACATTGAAGGTGCGGGGAGTATTAAGCTTGAATTTCCAAATGGCACATCCTTTATGCTCAAGAATGTGTGCCATGTGCCTAAGTTGACAAAAAGTTTGATCTCAGCCGATCAACTTAATGATGGTGGACACAAGGTCATCTTTGGAGATGGGTCTTGGAAGATCCAACATGGTTCACTTATCATAGCGAGAGGTCCTAAGTGTGGTACCTTGTATCCCATCCATGTAGCTTCCATCAAGGATCATGTTGTGGTCGTAATCAAACCGCCAAATGTTGCTTTGTGGCATGCACACATGGGTCAAAAAGGAATGGAAATGCTCTCGCGTTTGGGTTATGTGCCGTCTTTCAGTTTTTCTAGTTTTGATAGGTGTGAACATTGTGTTTATGGTAAACATGTCCAAACCAAACATAAGAGGCAACTAAACCACAAGAAACTTGACTCTTTAGAGCTTGTTCATAGCGATGTATGTCGTCCCATGCCTACTCGTTCTATGGTGGGTGGTGCATTATTTTTCATTACCTTCATACATAATGCAATGCGTGAGGTGTGGGTTTTTCCCATGGCTAGGAAAAGTGATGCCTTTCAAGTGTTCACAAAATGGTTGCCCTTTGTGGAAACACAAATAGGAAAGAAACTTAAATGTCTACGTACAGACAATGGTGGAGAATATGTCTCCATTGAATTTCAACAATTTTGTGAGGAACGTGGCATCAAGAGGGAACTCACCCCTCCATACAACCCCGCACAAAATGGTGTTGCCAAGCGTATAAACCGGACTATACAAGAAAGAGTCTTGAGTATGTTGTCCAATGCAGCTTTGCCGAAAAGCTTTTGGGTGGAATGCCTGAAAACCACGGTACATGTCATAAACCGTTCACCTTGTAAGCCACTCAATATGGGCATTCTGGAAGAGGCTTGGACTGGAAAGAAACCAAGCTATGAACATTTGCATGTATTTGGTTGTGAAGCATATGTACTTGTGCCCAAAGAACTTCGTAAGAAGTTGCAACCAAAATCTTGGAAATGCATCTTTATGGGTTATGGCAAAGAGGGTGAAATGGGTTACCGGCTATGGGATCCAGAATCTTGTAAGCTAGTGCATAGCAATGATGTTTTCTTCAATGAAAAATGCATGCACAAGCAACCGACTAAAGAGGTTGAATCCCGTCATGTCACTTTTTAAGATTTTGTGCCACCGGTTGTACCTCAAGGAGGTATTCCACATGGAGCCGTCATTCCTAGTAGCTCCCGTTCACATATTACTTTACATGATGCAATGTCACATGCTCAACAAGAAGAAATTCAGCCCATACAAACTAATACGCAAACTGAAAATGTGTTGAGACGTTCTACACGCGTCTCACATCCCCCTCAACGTTATGTTCCCATAGCAAATTATGTCATGTTAAGCGATTGCAATGAGCCATCATGTTATCATGAGATGAAGCTACAGGATGACAATTTGAAGTGGGAGAAAGCAATGCAATCGCAATATGCTTCGCTATTAAAGAATAATACATGAGAACTTGTTCCGTTAGGGAAGCATACACTTCCATGTAAGTGGGTCTTCAAAATGAAGGTCATGCCAGGCAATGAGTTGCCTAAGTACAAAGCTTGTCTCATTGCAAAAGGGTTTAAGCAAGAAAAGGGTATTGACTTTGATGAGATATTCTCCCCAGTAGTCAAGATGACCACTTTTCATTGTGTGCTTGCACTCGTTGCAATTGATGACATGGAGCTTGTACAAATGGATGTCAAGACGGCATTCCTACATAGTGATCTTCATGAGGACATATATATGCAATAACATGAAGGTTTTGTAGTCCCAGGCAAAGAGAACATGGTTTGTAAGCTCAAGAAGAGCTTGTACAGGCTCAAACAAGCTCTGAGGGAATGGTATCATAAGTTTGATGCCTTTATGCACTCCCATGGTTTGTAAGCTCAAAAAGAGCTTGTACGGGCTCAAACAAGCTCCGAGGGAATGGTATCATAAGTTTGATGCCTTTATGTACTCCCATGGTTACAGAAGAAGCAAAGTGGTTGTACACAAAATGTGCCTCACATGGAACACTTGTTCTCCTCATTTTATAAGTGGATGATATGCTTATTGCTAGCAAGAGTACCTATGAAGTTGATGCATTGAAGTCCAAGTGAAAAGAGACATTTGACATGACCAACTTGGGCAATGCTTGTCATATCTTGGCATGCGTATAATGTGTGAGAGGCAAAAGAAGTTACTCTACTTGACTCAAGAAGAGTATGTAAACAAAGCTCTTGATCGTTTCAATATGTCGAGGGGGAAGGTAAGCAGTACTCCATTACCTCTACATGTGAAACTAAGCAGTAATGACCGACTTGGGCAATGCTTGTGAGAGGCAAAAGAAGTTACTCTACATGTCTCAAGAAGAGTATGTAAACAAAGTGCTTGATCGTTTCAATATGTCGAGGGGGAAGGTAAGCAGTACTCCATTACCTCCACATGTGAAACTAAGCAGTAATGATTGTCCTAAATCAGAAGGGGAAAAGGTCAAAATGGCTAAAATTCCATGTGAGTCAGCAGTTGGTAGTCTTATGTTTGCCACGATTGCCACAAGGTCGGACATTGCTTTTGCAGTGGGAGTTGTTAGCAGATACATGGAAAATCCAGGCAAGAGGAATTGGGAAGTAGTGAAGAGTATATTGTGTTACCTTAAGGATACGAAGAAGGTGTGTATATTCTTTGGTAGACAAGGATTGTCCATCACTGGTGATGCAGACTATGCTGATCATTCGGATAACAGGAGATCTACACTTGGCTATGTTTTCACACTAGCGGGTGGTGCCGTCTCATGGATATTGCGCATATAGAAGTGTGTTGCATTGTCCCCACCAATGAGGCAGAGTATGTTACAGTGACAGAAGCTTGCAAAGAGACAATTTGGCTTCATCGTCTCGTGGGAGATTTGGGCATCACTACCGAGATTCCGATGTTGCATTGTGATTCTATGAGCGCCATACAATTGGCCAAGAATCCCGTGTTTCATGCAAAAACGAAGCACATTGATGTCAAGTACCATTTCATTCATGAGGTGCTTGAGGATAAGCGCATAGAGCTTTTCAAAGTGCATAGGGACAACAACCCAACAGATGTGACGCATCGGAATCCTTCCCTCTACGAGAAACTGCACTGTTCGGACTAACATAGAAAATTTCCTTCACGATATATATATATATGTATGTATGTATGTATGTATCCATTACCTCCACATGTGAAACTAAGCAGTAATGATTGTCCTAAATCAGAAGGGGAAAAGGTCAAAATGGCTAAAATTCCATGTGAGTCAGCAGTTGGTAGTCTTATGTTTGCCACGATTGCCACAAGGTCGGACATTGCTTTGCAGTGGGAGTTGATACATGGAAAATCCAGGCAAGAGGCATTGGGAAGTAGTGAAGAGTATATTGTGTTACCTTAAGGGTACGAAGAAGGTGTGTATATGCTTTGGTAGACAAGGATTGTCCATCACTGGTGACGCAGACTATGTCGATCATTCGGATAACAGGAGATCTGCACTTGGCTATGTTTTCACACTAGCGGGTGGTGCCGTCTCATGGATATTGT
>NC_141075.1:54417364-54424864 GCF_041138505.1 Cibotium barometz
TTGTCAAGAGCTTCGCATCGATATAAAGATCACCCAAATCGCATATCGTTTGAATAGAGAAAAAAAAAATCAAGTAAGTGGTCTTTGCAAGGAGGGATCAATTACGCGCATGGAAATGAGTAGAGGAGGTCAAAACAAGGGAGCCCGGAATGAAAATGATCAAAGACAACTAGAAGCAATGATGGCAACGAGTTCATCAACGAGGAATGAAGAAAGTTCAACCATAAAAGCACCATCTCCAGATGAATCTCAGCCAGTGGAAATGCCTCAATCTTTGGGAACTACTCCGCTAACAGTGGACATGATGTTAATGGCTATGGAGAGTATGTTTAAAAGGATTGAAAATAACCAAACAAATCGGTAACAACAATTTGGTGAACACCTCATGGAACGGTTCGACAAGCGACACCACTACCTGGATGACGTGATGCAAAGAGGGTTAAAAGACTTGGAGAAAGCCATTAGTGCATTGGCTCCTCTCAAGCTCAACCAAGAAGCCGATATGAATGCAATGGATGGTGTACATTATGATGCCAAACATGATGGAAAGCCTTCTATGCTAGAAGAGAACAAAGTAAGACAAATGATGCCACCTCAAATGATGCCACATTCTTCTTACATGGACAAGGGCAAGAGACCTATGGGTGATGCTTCTTATGAGAGATCCAATGCCAGTATTCCAAGAACTTCATCCTTTATGCAAGATGCAAGAAGAGGGTATGAATAGATAGGATTTAAAGATGCAGGTGATTGGCAATTGGAAGATGAGCAAATGCATAGACACTTGGATGAAGGAAGAGGATTTGATGATCCAAGAGCACGGCAGAGGGGTTCAAGAATGCATGGTGATTTTGACAATGCTGTGAAGGACAAAATCATATTTAATAAGTTCAAAGGAGAATCAAATTCTATCGAAGACTTTGAAGAGTGGGCAAACAAGATGGATCTCTACTTCAAAATCAGCCCAAGGAGCGAGATTGCCAAAGTCTACTTCGCCTCACTTCATCTTGAAGATTTTGCTCACACTTGGTGGAGGAGGAAGCAATCTCATGGTTATGTCATCACTACTCGGGAAGAATTCAAGAATGACATGGCAGAAGAGTTTACTTCTCGCATGCAAAGGGACAATCACATTGTGGAATGGGACAAGCTAGAGCAAATCACTACCGTGAAGGAATATTCTCATAAGTTTCTAAAGCTTCTATTATACTTGGACGACTTTGATGAGCATTATCTTGTTGTCAAGTATATAAGGGGCTTGAAAGCTCCTATTGGTGGTGATGTCAAGTCTCATGAACCCGCCACTTTGAAGAAGGCAATGATGCTTGCAGAAATTCATGAAGAGAAGTACTTGACAAAGTGGGCTAGCAAAGGGAATATCAAAGGGGAAGTGATCACAAGGACTGACATGGGTTCTCATGCAAACACAAGACCTAATCTTCCAAGATTTCCTACCGTGTATGGTAGAGGGTCTAATAGACTTCCATTTAAACCACCATTTATGTCCAGCAAAGCTACATACAATGAGTCCAAGCCAGCAAATGGGGGTTCAAAAAGCAAGGTTATCAAGGAGGACCGTTTGCATGAAAAGGTCTATGTTTCAAATGTGGAGAAAAATGGAACAAGGATCACTTCAAAGTATGCAAATCCAAGGATATTTCCATAAGCTACATTATCACTGAGGACAATGCTAATCATGAGGAGGAGGAATTCCTTGAATGCAATGATGCCTTAGGATGGGGAGATCCTCATGAGGGTGGAGGTTCTCATGATGATGGTTTTGATGAAGAAAATCCCGAGTTTCCTTTTGATCCGGGTGGGAAACTAAAGTTTGCTCATGACAAAATGGATGATGGGATGCCTCTATGCGTGTGGAATGAAAACAATAGTGCACATACTACCTTGTGTACAATCTCTCATGATGCTTATGCGGGAAGTAAGGGTGCCAACACATTGAGATTGAAGATTAAGGTGAATGGGAGAACAGCATATGCACTCATTGATACTGGAAGCACGCATAGTTTTGTCAATAAAAGGTCTTTGAACACTCTCAAAATGCAACCAACTTCTTTACCAAACAAGCACATGGTGCAAGTGGCCAATGGTGATTCAATGGGTTGCAATATGAAGTGTCAAAGTACAGAATTGGAGTTGTCCAAGAGCTACTCTTGCAAAGTTGATCTTTTGGTGATTGAGTTGGGACCAATTGACATAGTACTTGGATGTGATTGGCTGTCTACTTTGAACTCTTTTACCATGAACTTACAGAAAAGTTTCATGAGTTTTGTGCATCATGGAGGGGTTATTACATTGAATGGAATGCAAGGGTCCAAGCTCTTCATGATCAATGCTACTCAAATGAAGAAAGAGTTCAAGAAAGAGGGCTATGTTTATGTACTACAGCTTTGCAAAGAGGAAGATAATAGCAAAAAGGATTGCATCGAAAATGTGGACATGGTTAAGCTACTCAAGGATTATGAAGATGTGTTTACCATGCCAAAATCAATGCCGCCAAAGAGGAGTGTTGATCATGCTATTGATTTGGAACCAAATGCCAAACCAATCAACAAGCCTCCCTATCGTTTGTCAAAGGTTGAAAAGGAAGAGGTGGCAAAGCAAGTCAAAGAACTCATTGACATGGGATGGGTTGAACCAAGTCAATCTCCTTTTGCTTCTCCGGTGCTACTTGTGAAGAAAAAGGATGGTACTTTCCGCATGTGCATTGATTACCGTGATTTGAATAAGATCACCATCAAAAATCGTTTTCCAATACCAAGGGTGGATGATCTTTTGGATGAGTTGAAGGGTGCCACATGCTTTTCAAAGATTGATTTGCGTTCCGGATACCATCAAATAAGGATGAAAAGTGGTGATGAGTTCAAAACAGCATTTCGTACAGAAAGGGTTTACCAATTCATGGTTATGCCGTTTGGATTATGCAATGCACCGGCAACTTTTCAAGCATTGATGAACAAAGTGCTTCAACCTTTCCTCTACAAGTTTGTATTGGTATTTTTCGACGACATACTTATCTATAGCAAACATGAGGAAGTGCATTTGAAGCACGTGAAAGAGGTTTTGGAGGTCTTGAGGCAAAACAAGTTGTATGTTAAGGAGACAAAATGTACCTTCATGGCACATGAGGTGGAATATTTGGGTCACATTGTGAGCAAGGATGGCATTTGTGTGGATCCAAAGAAAGTGGAATGTATTAGGAATTGGCCGGTTCCTACAAACACTACTCAATTGAGGGGATTTTTGGGGTTATCTTCATTCTATAGGCGCTTTATTGCCCACTATGCAAAAATTGCAGCCCCAATGACGGACAAATTGAAGAAGAAAACCTTCTTTTGGGATGCCATTGCCAACAAAAGCTTTGAAGATATGAAGAAGATGCTCACATCAGCACCTATTTTGGTATGTCCAGACTTCACCAAACCTTTCACAATAAGGGCAGATGCAAGTGGAAGAGGGATTGGTGCGGTACTTTACCAAGACCATGGAGTCATTGCTTATGAAAGTAGAAAGCTGAATGACAAAGAAAGAGAACTCCATGTGTATGAGCAAGAGATGATTGCTATACTCCATGCTATCAAGAAATGGCACCATTACTTATATGGGAGTCATTTTTATGTGAGAAGTGATCATAGGGTGCTGAAGTATTTCCTCACACAACCCAATTTGTCTCCTAAGCAAAGAAGGTGGGTAGCAACACTACAAAACTATGATTTTGAAATCACATACACAAAGGGCAAAGAAAATGTGGTTGCCGATTCCTTGTCTCGTATGTGGGCCTGCTCATTGTATGCTATTTCTGAGGTGCATAAAGATTGGATCATGGAGATACAAGAAGAGTACTTGTTTGATGAAGAAACCTCACAAATAGTGCAGAAATTACAGCAAGGTGTATGTGAAGAGTTACCCCATTATGAGCTGAAAAATGGTCTCCTCTACTACAAAGGAAAAGTCTACTTGGTTCCTACTTCATCATTTATCAAGAAGATCATGGAAGAGATGCATTGTACTCCTATGTGTGGTCATTTGGGTGTCTACAAAATCTTTGATGCAATAAGGAAAAGTTTCTTTTGGAAGGGGATGTGGAAGAGCATTCATGCTTATGTAAGTGGGTGCCGGTTATGTCAATTGAACAAGGATCCTACACATAAACCGGGAGGTTTGCTTCAGCCATTGGCCATTCCCGAAGGCAAATGGAGTCATATATCAATGGATTTCATTACTAACCTTCCGCGCACAAAGAAAGGGTGGGACAGCTTGTATGTTGTGGTGGATAGATTGACCAAAGTGGCCCATTTCATTCCTTCCAAGGTCACATATTCAGCCCAAAATGTTGCCAAGCAATTTGTTGATGGGGTTTTCAAGTTGCATGGTATGCCATCACAAATTGTGAGTGATCGCGATGTCAAATTCATGAGCACTTTTTGGAGAACATTGTTTGAATATATGGGAACCAAGCTTACTCCAAGCACCGCCTATCATCCCGAAACCGATGGTCAAACAGAAAGAGTAAACAAATGGGTGGAAACATATCTACGCCACTATTGTCATGATACTCAAAGCACATGGGATGATTGGTTACCTTTGGCTGAGTTTGCTTACAACTCAACATATCATGTGAGCATTGGCATGTCACCCTTTGAGGCTTTATATGGTTACAAGGTCAATTTGCCTATGTTGGTGGGTACATATGAGACTTCTAACCATAATGCCAAGGAGGAAGCTGAAAGGATGCAAGCTTTGTTGCAACAATGCAAAAGTAATTTGACGGTTGTACAAGAGAAAATGAGACAATATGCCAATGTTCATCGAAGACCATTGGAATTCAAAGTGGGAGATTGGGTTCTTTTGAGAATACCAAAGTCAAGATATGCGTCTTTGAAGGGAAGCACCAACACCAAACTAGCTCATCGCTATTATGGTCCTTATCAAGTGATACGAAGAGTTGGGGAGGTTGCATATCAACTCTTACTTCCATCTACAACAAAGATTCATGATGTGTTTCATGTCTCTCACTTGAAAGGATATGTGGGTATGATCGATCAAATGGTTGATGAGTTACCTCCAATGAATGAAGAGGGAATGATTGAATACATTCCAGAAGCTATCTTGGGTACAAAAAAAAAGGTACTTCGCACTCGTACCTTGGTGGAGTATCTTGTTCAATGGAAAGGTTTACCTAAGGAAGAAGCTTCATGGCAACCTATTTCAGCATTGGGGTTGTTGCAAGATCAAGGTGTCCAGTTTTATCCAGTTTATGCTGGACTGGGACAATGCTTGGAGAGTAAATTTTGGGGGGCAAGGTACTTAAAATAAAATCAAGCAACTAATAGAAAATACACTTGCTCTTAAATTAACCCAATATAACTCAAATTAATATAGATTAGTCTAATTAATCAAAATTAATCAAAAATATGATGAAATGATAAACAAATGATCTTTCCAAACTTAGAGTGATCCAATTTATTTTTTCATAGATGCACCATTACAAGTTCACTAGTCCCTATAGGTTTTAGATTATTCACATCAAAAATGTAATTTTACTAATTAGATTATTAATGTTTACAGGCCTTCTGATAGTCTGGAAAATTTTTGAAAAAGAGATCATTAAAAATCCAACCATTGAATTTGTAATTTTTACTAACCACCACATTCTACTAATGTCTCAGTATGTACTCACTCTTTTTATTTACAAGATTGAGGATTTTAAGTGGTAGTTATTGTGGGTACAAAAAGTGGCGTATATTATAACACTTTAAAGACCTTGAAATATTTTAAAAAAATAGACAAATATCTTAAAATTTTCTTGAAAAATCAAGTTAAGCTCTATATTATGTGAATATCTAAGGTACAAAGTGGGAATCTCATATGAGTTTATATGTAAAAGATATTAGCATTTTATGGAATCAGTTCAAATTTGGGACAGGGTGTATACATTGACTTTGTACCTAAGAAAATGAGGACTTTTGACTATCTAATGCTTAATCAAATTATGCAACTATATTTCTAACTTTGAATATGATGTTCCAACAAAAGAACTTGAAACGAAATTCCTTCATTTACTAGGAGAGATTAGCCACTAAAGGTAAACAAATGCCTGTTTTTTTACTGTTTACAGGGTGCCTGAGTGGACAAAATTGAGCACCCTGATCTTGCAACCACCCATTGGAGGGATATGAAGCATTGATAGAGCAATATGGGTTGGTGTAAATTCAGCCACATGGAACATTCTTCTCCGAATTTGAGGTATTCATTTGAGGTTTCGAGGACGAAACCATTGGGGAAGGGATGGTTTGTAAGAAAGCATTACGGGCCCAAGGCCATGGACAACTAGTAAGTAGGTGTGAACTCTTGGGTGGAGTATAAATACCAATGTAAATGGGATTATGGGTGATTCATGATAATGTTATCTGTTCCAAGAATCAATGGTGAGCTTCTCCCGTGAGATGCTAAGTGGTGACTCCTTCATGAGCCACTCCCTTGGTGAGGGACTAACCCACCCCTGTTACTTTCTTTCACAAACATGAGAAACCTCAGTTGAAGAGGGCTAATGCCACTTGTATGGAGGCACCTTCATGCATTTCACCTATTTAAAGAGCCCAAGCATGCACACAGGACATACAAAAAGCCAGGAGCCAACAAGGAGATTTTGCCAGGGCGGACCCAAGAAAGCACACACCCGAAGCATGGAGGTTCTATCGGATTATAGACTCAGCACTCTAAGGTCAAAGGTAAGGTTGAAACTCTCGTATCCTTTAATTTCCATATTATTCCTTCTCTAGATCCTCCCCCCAGCACCTCCAGCACTCGGAGTTCCCCCTTTCCTTCTCGATACCCCGAGCCAATTCCAACCCTCCTCCTCTTGAGGGAAACTGTAAAAATATCTCCTCGTAAAACCTTTCATGCCACACCAATTTCAAACCCAATCTCTGCTCTTCCCTACCTACCTTAGCTAATGTAGAAATTCACCCCCGTATAGGGGAAAATTCTAGGAAAAATGTAAAACCTTTCATGCCACACCAATTTCAAACCCAATCTTTGCTCTTCTCTACCTACCTTAGCTTATGTAGAAATTCACCCCCGTATAGGGGAAAATTCTAGGAAAATTAACTATATAATGATTGTGGAATTTCAGCACTTAGATGTGCTGATTTTTCACTCATTACATGAGTTAAGATTCATCTAGGCCATGTATGTAAACTCCCCTCTATACGAAAGACTTAGAATCCCCTTTTTGAGACCAAAATTTCATTAAGTTAAACTGAAAATCCTAACCTAGCTCCAACCCATACTACGGGGTAAATAAATGGGAGATGTTTTGAGAAAATTTTAAAGGATGCTAATCTCTTTAAAAATTATAGTTAAGATGCATAGCATGTGCATGACCCCTGTACAAGTAGTTAAAAATGCTAGCTACTTATAAATGCAATTCTTGCATGCAACTTCTATCCAAGACTTAGCCCTAGCTACTCGAACTCCGCATGA
>NC_141075.1:54429864-54437364 GCF_041138505.1 Cibotium barometz
GTGCTCACACAAATTCCTTTTATCCAGTCATTGCTCACCACCTCGCCAGCGAGCACAAACTCAGATTTTATTGGCTCTGTTATATAATTTTTTTAATCCTGATCTCTCCTGTCCCAATCTTTCAATATTTCGTGCCCAAACTATATGGTGCACAACTGGCAAACCCTCGCCCTCATCTCCTTGCCATCACTGGTGCCCCATGATGAATAGTATACGTGCGATCTGCCGCGCCGACGGTGTCCTCGTACCCCATGGGGTCTACGGTGAGGACATCGGCGTTGTCTCCACGGACGACAGCGGTGGCCACTCCCTCGGTAGAGTCGATGCATCTGTGCCACCCGAGCCACAACAACCACCGCCTGAGGAGTGACGTCTCGTGAGCATCGCGAAGAACGGCATGGTGGTCTGAGGTGTGGGAGTCGCACTTGTCCCCGCTCCCCGCTGTGACATCTGCTGCACATAGCCCATCTGCTCGGGCGTAGCATCGGAGAGAAATCCCCAAAACTGATTAGGGCTCATGGCTGCTGGGGTACTGGGGAAGGTGAAATCCGGTTATCATCTTGCCATCTGCCAAAGAAAACAGAGAAAATTTAAATTAGTTAATCTTCATGTGTACTATTGTAACTATTTTTCTATTTTCTAACTAAATGAATTTTCATTTTTGTTAGATTATTTGAAATTTAGTTTAGTTAGTTAGTTTTTCTTTAAGCTCACAGATTTGTATTCCGATGCGTCCTTAGGGACTAGAGCATCGTAAGGGAATACTATTGTACCATAGAAATTCCCGATACGTCATGTGTAAGATCCATGTCCCCACCGCGCAACAATTTCAGGGGTGCTAGCAATGGAAGTAGCACTTCTTGCGTGGGGCAGGGTCCCACACTCGAGGCCTCGCCCATGGATATCCGGACAAGAGACTAATCCATTGGTTTTTTTTAAATAGAATGCGAAAAAAATTCTTTTGCTTGGAAAGCACGGGCGATTCCACCAGGATAACTTTTTCCTAACGTAGTCAAAAGCCTTAATTAACTGAATTGATCTGACCGAACTCATAAGTTCCATAGTCAGATCAAGGGATAGATTGCACTTGGATCATAGAGACCAACGCCCAACCACTGTAGTGATGGGATCCAATTTAGAATTTGGTTAGGTTTTGTCCCGGGTACCAGGGAAAAGAGTTTCCAGGCCCCCTAGCCGGATGTTCATGCAAACATAAACTAGTCACACCACTTACACACCCAATATGAAATTGCCTTTTTCTCAGCATCAACTATCTTTAAAACAATCCTTTAATGAAACCATTGTGTCATTGATCACAATCCTCAAAATCTCTGGTTGAATCCTTATTTCCAATCAATCCCTCATCCGTGTACTTATGGCATCATTGGCAACCAGAACGCTCACCACCTGTTCACTCAGGGGTCTTTTCAATAGTTCCTAGCTCATAGTACCCGGCAGTATAATCACTTTAGTACCCGGAAGTATAATCACTTATAAAAATTAGGATGGAATCTTCGTTGAAGATCAGCAAGATCAACCAACAAATCCATATAAAAGAGCCATGGACTCATCCGTTGAGGACCAGCAAGGTCAATCAACCAGATCCATGTCCGGTTTCAGAAAACAACTCTTACTCCTTGTTCTAAATAACTTCCACGACGTACGTGTGGGTATCTTCGGCAACCCAGAGCCCGAGTACCGTATGGTCAGCACCCTCTAGGATCCTTCGCAAGTCACCTAGCACTTCACTTCTAGCGCTTCACTTATAGGCCGCTTCCTTGGTCCCTCATCTACTGTACTGGAAGCTCACCATTTAAATTGAACCGAGGCTGGTCAACCTTGGCCGACCTTGCTACGTGAGACGTCCTCCATTGACTCTCCGTCAGCAGTTGCAACTTTATCAGTTAGGTCTCCACGACCTTAATCACAAGACGGTCAAAATGCTTCCCCAGCATTCTTGACATAAAACAGTCATTTACAAATAGGTCACAAATACAGTTTCTATATTGAACTCTCGTCTTTCCACATTATCCCTCATCAGTCCACATTACTTATTTCACATTTCATTCATATGTGTACTCATTCTCATCCAATCACATCATTTTCCATCTCATCACCACAGATTCATTCACATCACATATCATATATTCACATCCCAATTTACATGTCATCACATCTCATCCATTCACTCATATCGACGACACATCATTTCATATACACATTCGCATTCATTATTCTACATACACATCCACATTCGTACATCCACATCATACATCCAATTTCACATCCGCATTCCTACATCCACATCATACATCCAATTCCACATCCGCATTCATACATACACATCCATATCCACATCATACATCCAATTCCACATCCGCATTCATACATACACATCCATATCCACATCCATACATCCACATCCACATTCATACATCCATATCCACATCCACATCCACATCCACATCCATACATCCATTTCCACATCCACATCCACATGCATACATCCATTTTCACATCCACATCCACATTCCATATCTACATCTATACATCCACATCCATGCCCACATCCATACATTCACATTCATACATCCATATCCACATCCACATCCATACATCCATTTCCACATCCACATCCACATCCCATACATCCATTTCCACATCCACAATGCATACATCCATTTTCACATCCACAATGCATACATCCATTTTCACATCCACATTCCATATCTACATCTATATATCCACATCCATGCCCGTCCTCGAAAACAAACTGGGGAAACCTTTTGGAAATTGCACTACGGCGTTCCCAGGTAGCTACCTCCCCATCCCTATCTGTCCATTTAACAAGTACCTCCTGGTACACTTTATGTCAGGTTTGTCTGTCACGATACTGTAGAATCTTTTCAGGTTCATGTGGTATCTTTGGTGGCTCTATCAAGTCCACCAAAATCTCTGGAGAAACTGCGTTCTCTAACCCGTGAACTGATTTCTTCAGTTTACTGACATGGAAGACAGGATGGACTTGAGAACTCTCCGGTAACTCAAGTTTATATGCTACATCTCCAATCTTCTTAAGGATTTTAAAAGGACCACAATATCTCAGAGAAAGTTTATCACACTTTCCCATTTTCATGGTTTCTGACTGCGCAGGAACCTTGAGGAATACAAAGTCACCTTCTGCACAAAGGTCACCTTTCTACGTCCTTTATCCGCATAAGTTTTAGCATGATCCTGAGCGCTACGAATGCTCTCACGTGCGGCTCTGAGCATATCATTCATATCTTCAAGGAAATCCTTGACAGATTGAATCTTCTCCTTTTCTAGGCCTACAGCCATCGGAGATCTCGACTGGAATCCATACATTAACATGAATGGTGTAAATCCAGTCTCGCTGAGTGTTTGGAGCTGTTATAGGCAAACTCCAATAAGTGCAAGTACTCTTCCCAATTAGATTGCTTCTTACTAACATAAGAACGCAACATATCCTCTAGAATTTGGTTAACTCTTTCAGTTTGACCATCAGACTCCGGATGATCTGTCATACTCATACTCAGAGTAGTATCCAGCTTTTTGAAGACTTCCCTCCAAAAATGACTGTTGAACTTTCTATCTCTATCCCAACACTATATCTGCGGGCAGGCCATATAGCTTGTAGAGATGTTCAATAAAGAGTTTTGCTAACTCTGGCATTTTAACAGTTTTCTTTGTGGCAATAAACTTTGCCATTTTAGTTAACCTGTCCACTACCACCCACACCGAGTCATTCCCTCGACTCGTCTTGGGTAAACCGGTAATGAAATCCATGGAAATGCTTTTCCATTTCCCTTGAGGAATCTCCAGCGGATGGAGTAGTCCTCAAACCTTAAGACGTTCATGTTTATTGACCTGGCACTTATTGCATTTCAGCACATAAGTCTGGACGTCCTTAAACAAACTAGGCCAATAAAACTGTCTTTTTACTAGTGCATAGGTCTTCTGAATCCCAGGATGACCCGCACTTGGACTATCATGACTTTCTTTAAGAATTTGGGCCCCAAAGTCACCAATAGTTGGTACACATACTCTACCCTTGTAGAGTAAGTACCCGTCGTCAATGAAGTAATTAGCATATTTCTCCCCCCGACGAAGTTTATCACTCCCCTTTGAAGCCGTGGCAGTCAAAGGTGATGAAGGGCCTACGTCAGAGCTCTCCGGCTCCAAACTATACCCAGAAGACACGGCTAGTCTCTCCGGACTAACTCTCGCTTCCCTTCCCGTTGCACCTTCGGCCAGTCTCTCCGGACTAGCAACATGTGCCAACGAGGGAGGTGGTCGCGTTTGTGAAGAAGTGCATACGCGTACAGCGTGCCAGACCTCTGTAAAAGATGGATCGTGCTCACATAAACCACGTAGTGACTCCAAGAAATCATTCTTGAAGACTGTGAAACTAAGTTCATTAATCTGTGGCATGCGACTAAGTGCATCTGCCACCACGTTATACTTACCTTTCTGGTAACGTATCTGAAGGTCAAACTCCTTTAGAATCTCTGCCTACCGAGCTTTTCTACCCTTCAGTTCAGTTTGACTTGAAAGCCATTTCAGACTTTCATGGTTCGTCCGAACCTCAAAAGTAGCACCATATAAATAGTGTCTCCACTTTTTCAGTGCATGAACTATCGCTAGTAACTCTCGCTCGTAAGCCCAGTAGTTACGCTGCGCACAATCTAACGTTTTACTCTCAAATGCAATTGGGCGTCCCCTTTGCATAAGTACGGCCCCAATGGCCTCATTACTAGCGTCTGTTTCCAAAACAAACGGCTCATTTGGATGGACAATAGTCAAAATAGGTGCAGCTCTACGGTCACCTTGAGCTTATCAAAGCTCTTCTGTTGGGCTTTCCCCCAACTAATGTTTTTAGTTTTTGACCGTAATTGGTCAGTCAACGGGACTGTGATCTTCGCGTAGTCCTTCACATATTGTCAATAGAACCCCGACATGCCAAGAAAAATCTGCAGTTCCTAGAGATTCTTCGGCGTTGGCCATTTAAGAATAGCCTCTACTTTTTCTGGCTCCATCCGCATACCATCGGCGGATATAATATGGCCAAGGTAGTGAATTTCTATTTCAAAAAATTCACATTTGCTCTTCTTTGCAAATAGTTTATGCTCTTGCAACAACTCGAACACTAGACGCAAATGCTCTATGTGTTCTTTCTGTGTCTTACTGTACACAAGAATATCATCTAGGAAAACTACTACGAATTTTCCTAGATATGGACGTAAAAAATGCTGTCCATCAGCGTCATAAACGTCGCTAGAGCATTGGTTAGCCCAAATGGCATAACCAAAAACTCAAAATGCCCGAAACAGGTCCTAAATGCTGTCTTCGCAACATCTTCTGCTTTTATTCTAACCTGATGATACCCAGATCTCAGGTCTATTTTTGTAAAGTATCTCGATCCATAGAGTTGATCAAACAACTCATCCATGCGTGGCATTGGATACTTGTTCTTAATCGTTATTTGATTAAGAGCCCTATAGTCTATGCACATCCGCATAGATCCGTCTTTCTTCTTTACGAGAAGAATAGGCGATGCCCACGGACTTGAACTAGGCCGAATAAAGCCTTTGTTCAAATATTCCATTAATTGTTTTTCCACCTCCTGTGCCTCGGAGTGGCTTAATCTATAAGCAGGTTTGCTTATAGGTTTTGATCCTGGCATAACTTCGATGCCATGGTCTACTTCTCTAGATGGTGGTAAACCATCTGGTAAATCATCAGGAAAAACATCTTGAAATTCCTCTAGTAAATAGTTTAAAGTATCTACGTACTTTTTCTTTAATGTCTCATTCACCTTGGATTTTTTCTTGTTTGAATCAAACAGGGTTTTCAAACAGTGGGTCTCGTCCAAGGCAATCTTGTTTTCCTTGTTTGTCTACGCAAACATCATTTATCGTTTCATCTACGGAAACAGAATTCAAAAGAGGGTAACAAGCATATACCTCTCCTATCTGGTCTTTGCGGACCACTGTACACAACTCCATGGAGGAAATAAGTGGTGTGGCAGGGACAGTACGGTCGCCCTGCAGGGTAATGACTCTACCTCCGTGCTCAAAACATAGCGTATTATGTAAGTAATTCCGAGCTAGACTAGGGCCCAAACCATACAGCCACTCCCTGCCTAGATATACGTCTGCTCTGGCTAAGTGCATGACCTGAAAGTCAAGCGGAGCCTCGTAGTCCTGCATAGATAATGGGACCCCCAATACTACGGTATTCCATACCGTTTTGTCATATCCGTTGGCTAGGCCAACAGTATACTCATGATCACTCCGGGTCTCAGTCAACCCAACTTCTTGACTAACGAGTAGTTCAAGAAGTTGTGGCTAGCTCCATCATCAATAAAAACTATGACTCTACGGCCACCTATGGTGCCATACATGCGCACCATGTCATGCGGACCTACAGTAGGCTGCCACATCGCTGGTGTCACTGAACAAGCGTGATGCTCATCACAATGACACACTGTCACCTCTCTGAACTCTGCGGAACTGAGAGGAAGTCTCTGCACTGTATGCAACTGCCTAGAAGATTTACCATCTTTTTTGGGCTCGTTGCCACTCGTGCTGGCTTTAGGCTTTGGACACTCAGCCTTCGTGTGCCCTACATCATTGCAATTAAAGCAGCGATTTTCCTTTCGCGCTTTAATATATTGCTCTTTCTTTTGGATTTCGGTGTCTCTTTTCTTCCTGGATAGTCGCGGTTTTTTATACCAATGACCACCCTGTCCATTCTGGTCCGTCCTATCCCCTTGTTTATCACTGCGGAACCCTTTTCTTTTAAGGCCTGACCGCCTCTTTTCACTACTATTGGCCCTACTCGAACCACCACGTGCACTACGGTGCTTGATGTCATCGAATATCTGCGCGTACTTAATTGCCTCTGCTAAGTCTTTAGGCTGTAAGGGCTCTACGTACTCAAGGTAATCATATTTGAGGCCTCTCTTAAAGCCTCGCAATGTCTAGAATGCATCGATTCCCTTTAGCTTGAGTACTATCTCCCTATAGTCTAAGATGTACTGAGTTAGGGATTTGTTCTCCATCGAGCACTTGTCCCATAACTCTTAGCTTCTCTCTGCCTCATTAAACAGGCAAAAATTCCTTTCGAAACATCGTTTCAAACTCCGTCCAAGTGGCAGGGCGAGTTGTCAAACTCATCCACCACTTGTACGCTTTGCCGGTTAATGAGAGGCTAGCCTCTACGGGCTGTATACGGCTAGGCTGCTGTCGCAGCGCGTGCAAATCTGACCACTTTGCTAGAAACATATTGACCGAGTCCTTGTTTCTTTCCTTCTCCTCGCCACCAAAACTAGGCGGCTTTAAGTCTTTTAATAACGACGAAGCTGTCGCTACGGACGGCCCCGCAGGCGCATCGGCCTGTACTCCTGCAACCACTGGCGAGGCTACGCTCACCTGTGGCGCAGGAGCTCGGCTACCACGAGGAGTCAGAGTACTAGCC
>NC_141075.1:54442364-54474864 GCF_041138505.1 Cibotium barometz
CTAACCTATGGGCCGGATGGGGTTAGGCTGGAATTATGGAGTTTTAATAATCAAATTGAAAAATCTTAGGATTACGCTAGGATACGAGTAGATAGTTAATTCCCTGATAAAATTCTCGATTGAGTGGATCAACGGCTGTGCCTAATCTTGATCAGGAAAAAAGCGTTGAAATTACTCAGATGATCAAATTATATCAGTGATAGCTTCCTTCTATCTGGTTTATTCAGGTGAAGGATAGTTTGGAATAGATCTCGTTAGAAAACTCGTTAAGAAAAATTCAAAAAGGTGGAATCATCCCCGCTTTTCGGGTATGGAAAATTTTCCCAGTTTCGGTTTTCGGAGTGACCACCAGCCTAGTCTCGTGCTCGGACATTCGTGGGCGAGGCCCCGAGTGAGAAACTCTGCCCCGTGCATGAGGGGGCTGCTTTCGCTGTCAGCTACCGGGAGTCCGAGCACGAATGTCCGTGCTCGTGCTCGGACATTCGTGGGCGAGGCCCCGAGTGAGAAACTCTGCCCCCGTGCATGAGGGGGCTGCTTTCGCTGTCAGCTACCGGTGCGCGGAGGGGGGCAGAGGGATCTCACACCGCCGGCCCCTGCGGTGCCGTGCCCGAACACCCTCCGCCCGCCCGGGATACCGTGCCCTCACGCCCGCCGACCCCCCATGGTGCCGTGCGCCCGAAGCTCCCCCAGAGCCATGCCCCCCGCCCCCCCGTGGTTCCGTGTCCTCACACTCCCCCCAGTCCCTACGGTGCCATGCCCGAACACCCCCCCAAGCCGTGCGCTCATGTCCCCCCACCCCCCGCGGTGCCGTGCCCGAACACCCCCCCTCGAGTCGTGCCCTCACGTCCCTCGGCTCCCGCGGTGCTGTAAGATTCCTCCCCCAACCCCTTTTTGATGTCTAGTATCCTCCCCTGTAATCAATCCCTCTTCAGAAATATAAAGACCTTGTTTCTAACTGTTTTAGCCTAGAGAGAGAAAATTATTCTAGAGAGAGAATATTCAGATTTTGAATATTTTTGGATAGAAAAATATCTCATCTTATTAAAATAAGTTCCCCTGAAACAGAAATTCAAAAAGAATTTTCCAATGTGCAATTGGAATTAATTGGAAATAGGTATAAAGAACCTTAGTCTAAGGGTCTAGATTTTCAGAAATTTTTGGATTATGGTCCAATTAAGGTTCCTATGGGCCAATAGCATCAATCCATGTGTAGGGAGGAGATAAATCCAATTTGTAAAAGAAGATACCCAAAAATGAGTAAATGCTCACATAAGATGAAGAGTTGAAAATGTATAAGGTTTATTAGTAAAAAACTATGAGCAATAAAATTTTGACACATATGTAAGGAAGGAGAGTTCTTTAAAGAAGGTGCATATTTCACATAAGATGAAGAGTTGAAAATGTACAAGGTTTATTAGTAAAAAACTATGAGCAACAAAATTTGGACACATATGTAAGGAAGGGGAGTTCTTTAAAGAAGGTGCATAATTCACATAAGATGAAGAGTTGAAAATGTACAAGGTTTATTAGTAAAAAACTATGAGCAATAAAATTTTGACACATATGTAAGGAAGGGGAGTTCTTTAAAGAAGGACTGGTGCATATTTCACATAAGATGAAGAGTTGAAAATGTACAAGGTTTATTAGAAAAAAAACTATGAGCAATAAAATTTTGACACATATGTAAGGAAGGGGAATTCTTTAAAGGAGGTGCATATTTCACATGTTTGAATGAGTTTTTAACTCAAAAATAATGTGATATTTTTATCTCTCATATCTCTTGAACCAAACCAAATCAAAATGGAACCAAATCGAATCATAAAGTAACCAAACTAGGTCCAAATCTAGTCCAAATTCAACCAAACTGACTTGAAAAATTCTAGAATCAGTTTGTTTGGTTAGAAGCTCAATTTTTCCTATAAATAGAAGCCTCTTCTTGTTGAAAGATATATAGTGTCTTATGCATTGTTACTCTACTCCACCTAAGCCAAGAATTGTGCATTCTTTAATAATTAGTTTTTGATACTTCTCCCTTTCTTTAATCCCCATTGGTGGCTATACCTAAGCCAAAAACTGTGAATTCTTTAATAATTAGTTTTTGATACTTCTCCCTTTCTTTAATCCCCATTGGTGGATCCATCAACATACTAAACCAATTGATTGGTTGGGGGCCTCTACCGTGATCAAAGAATCAAGCAAATTATAAGATAAGTATAGTGAATTTTGATCTTTTCTATAATTTCTCAATGATTCTCTCTTCTCAACCCCTCTCAAGCCTGAGAAGCTTAATTGGTATGGTTTTTGAAATGCTATTGAAGCTAATTAAGTAATGATAGTAAAGAATTAGTTAATTAAGTAATGATAGTAAAGAACTACATAAAATTCTATTTATATTTAATTCTAATGGTTTTTCTCTCTCTCACACTTAAGAAATGGTCATACTCATGACCCTTTTCAATCCAAATGAAGCTTTTCATAAGGCTTTTCCTTAATCCAAGATTAAGCTATGCTTGAGGCCAAATTAATGGCTTTTTTCTATGCTTTTAGTTTATGTATATTGATGATTCAATCCATTATGGATTGATGATCCAATTATAGACCATTCTAATTATTTTCTTAATGACCCAATTAGAGACCATTATGGATTGATGATCCAATTACAGACCATTCTAATTATTTCTTTAATAATGAGCCTTATCCCTTAGAAAAAATTGAGATTTATCAGTCATAGTAGCGGAGCTATGGCAAAATTTTTATAGAAATTACGCATAAAATAATTTCATTCAAAGCATAAAAAGAGGACTTCCTACCATATTCTAGGAACTATCATCCTAGATTAATTAAAAGAATATTATTATGCATGGAGATATGGATGTTTGCATGTAGATGTAGAGGTATGGATGTGAGTGTGAATGTGGAGGTGGATGTATGCATGGAGATGTGGATGTATGCATGTAGAAATAGATGTGTAGATGAGGATGTAAATGGAGATGTGGATGGATGCATGTAGATGTAGATGTATAGATGTAGATGTGAATGGAGATGTGGATGTATACATGTAGATGTAGATGTATAGATGTAGATGTGGATGTGGAGGTGGATGGATGCATGTAGATGTAGATGTATAGATGTAGATGGGAATGGAGATATGGATGTATGCATGTAGATGTAGATGTATAGATGTAGATGTGAATGGAGATGTGGATGTATACATGTAGATGTAGATGTATAGATGTAGATGTGGATGTGGAGGTGGATAGATGCATGTAGATGTAGATGGGAATGGAGATATGGATGTATGCATGTAGATGTAGATGTATAGATGTAGATGTGGATGTGGAGGTGGATGGATGCATGTAGATGTAGATGTATAGATGTAGATGTGAATGGAGATGTGGATGTATACATGTAGATGTAGATGTATAGATGTAGATGTGGATGTGGAGGTGGATGGATGCATGTAGATGTAGATGTATAGATGTAGATGGGAATGGAGATATGGATGTATGCATGTAGATGTAGATGTGAATGGAGATGTGGATGTATACATGTAGATGTAGATGTATAGATGTAGATGTGGATGTGGAGGTGGAGGTGGATGGATACATGTAGATGTAGATCTATAGATGTAGATGGGAATGGAGATATGGATGTATGAATGTAGATGTAGATGTATAGATGTAGATGTGGATGTGGAGGTGGATGGATGCATGTAGATGTAGATGTATAGATGTAGATGTGAATGGAGATGTGGATGTATGCATGTAGATGTAGGTGTATAGATGTAGATGTGGATGTAGAGGTGGATGTATGCATGTAGATGTAGATGTATAGATGTGGATGTGAATGTGGAGGTGGATGTATGCATGTAGATGTAAATGTATGGGGGTGAATGTGAATGTGGATGTGGATGTATGCATAGAGATGTAGATGTATGCATGTAGATGTGAATGTACGCATATAGATGTGGATGTATGGATGTGAATATACGATAAGTGATGAGATGGAAATGATGAGATGGGATGAGTATACATATAAATGGAATATGGAATAAGTAATGTAGATTGATGAGGGATAATGTGGAAAAATGAAAGTTAAAATAGAAATTGTATTGTAAACTGTTTGTAAATGCTGTTTGTAAATGCTCTTTGTAAATGATTGTTTTATGTCAAGAATGCTGGGGGGAGCATTTTGACCGTCTTGTGATTAAGGTCGTGATGATAAAGTTGCAACTGCTGACGGGGAGTCAATGAAGGACGTCTCGCGTAGCAAGGTCGGCCGAGGTCTTGACCAGCCTCGGTGCAATTAAAATGGTGAGCTTCCGTTACGGTGGATGAGGGGCCAAGGAAGCGGCCTATGAGTGAAGCGCTAGGTCACCTGCGAAGGATTCTAGAGGGTGCTGACCATACGGTGCTCGGGCTCTGGGTCGCCTAGGATACCCACGCGTGCGTTGAGGAAGATATTGGAACAAGAGTAGGAGTTGTTTTCTGAAATCAGGCATGGATCTGGTTGATTGACCTTGCTGGTCTTCAATGGATGAGTCCATGGCTCTTTTTATGAATCTGTTGGTTGATCTTGCTGATCTTCAACGAGAGTCCATCTTGATAAGTGATTATATTGCCAAGTATTATGGGCTAGGGATTAGGAAACGGCCCCTGTGTGGACAGGTGGTGAGCGTCCTAGTTGCCAATGATGCCATAGATACTCTGATGAAGGAATGATGGGAAAATTAAGAATCAACTGGATAAATTAGAAGATGGTGATCAGTGATACTATGGTTTTATTAAAGGATTGTTTTACACTGGTTGAATCTGTGAAAAGGCAATTTCATACTGGGTGTGTGAGTGGTGTGACTAGTTTTATTTTTGCATGAACATCCGGCTAGGGGGCCTTGGAACTCTTTTCCTTGGTACCCAGGACAAAACCTAACCAAATTCTTAATTGGATCCCATCACTACAGTGGTTGGGCGGTTGGCTAACCCATGGGACTGGATGGGGTTAGGCTGGACTGATGGATCCATAAATCGAGACTCAAACTTTTGTTTCTACGATAGATAAAATAAATCCCGGACAGTAACTGTTCTATGGATAGGAATCAACGGCTGTGCCTCTTGAATGGGAAAAAAAGCGTTGATCCCAATGATCCAAGTGCAAGTTTCTCCCTTGATCTGACCAAGTATCTTATAGATGTAATTGGATCAGCTCGATCAGAAATGATCTTGACTACGTTAGAGTAAAAAGTTATCCTGGTGGAATCGCCCGTGCTTTCCGGTAAAGGAAGTTTTTCCGGGTTCGGTTTTGGAACAACCGACGGATTAGTCTCTTATCCGGATATCCGTGGGTGAGGCCCCGAATGTGGGACCCCTGTCCCGCGCGAGAAGTGCTACTTCCGCTGCTAGTATCCCGAATCTGTTGCTCGGTGGGAACAGGGATCTTACAGTTGGTATCAGAGCATTTGGTTAATAAAGATCAACTGAGAAGACAAATATGTCAAAAATTTATCAAGAAACACAAAAAGGTTATAATTGTGTGAGATAATTCATACAATTTGATATTCAAACTGAAATTCATAATTTGGTAATTGGTTCTTCAGATGGAAGTACCGCAATTATATAGAATCCCTGACTTGCTTGAGGCCTAGACATGATAGTATTTACCTTATAATTCCAAGAGCCGTGACTACCCGTATATACCGAGAGTATACTGTAGCTCTTTACTGACAGTATATACGAGTAAATCTAAGACTTGAAATTATAAGCGTTAATGCTATCTAGATGATGATTTCGAATGTGATTGATATGATTTTTAATTCTGTTTGAGAATTGATGAATTGATTTGGATTCTGATTGAAAATGCTGATTGAAAAATGTTGATTTTTAAAAAATTAGTTGAAATATAATGAAACCACAATGAGGGGGAATGGGACAAGTCCCTGTGATGATATTCTTAACTAGAATGATGATAATGAATTCAGTAAATCACTATGAGGTTAGTGGGTTGTGCTGTTAGATTGCTACTGTTAATACTTGACCGGTAGATCAAGTTAAGGGATGTCAAATTGAGAACTTGCTTGACTGAAATTTCCGTGGAGGAATGTTCCGAAGGAAACTTTTCGGTCTAATGGACCATTATCATGTTAAAGATATGAATGATATGATCTGAATGAATTGTTATTTAATGATGAGTTCTATATAAGGGATATTTATCCCAGTGTTCTGTTGGGTTGACCAGAATATAAGGAACCCCAGAATAAAATTGGATCTTAAGAAAAAGAGCTGTCCTCTACCTTGCGAGATGAGGACATCTCGCACTTTTTAAGTGGGGTAGAATGTAAGATTCCTCCCTAACCTTCGAGGTATACTGGAGTAAGAATCTTCCTTTCTGATCTTATAATTATTCCCTCTCTAAAATAAAAGAAAGTTTCTGTTTAAAAAAGGAAGACCCTTTCCCTAGAATACTTCTCAGGAGTCCCACCTGTTTTAAAGATTTAGAACAATGAGTTCTGAAGTGAGAATCGGTGTTTTGGATACCAAGGTTTTGGTTTTCATTCGAGTACGGCCCAAAAGAAGTTCTTTATCTCTTGGGGAGTATAAGAAGTTATCCCCCAGATATTGTGACCCTTATATCTGAATTCAATGAAAGTAGGTGACTTAGCCTACAAGTTTCTTTTATCTCCTCATCTCAAAATTCTTAATGCCTTCTATAGAAAAAATGTGTCAAACTCAAATCATGGAAAGACGGTAAAACTTCAGTGGCAAGTTACCGTTGGCTTCTAGGTTACGCTAGCTCCTTCCTTTATATAAGTCGTAACTTTACTTGTCGCTCACAGTAATCTTACTCCCATCGATCTCCTTTCTTTCTTAATCTCCTTCATGGCTTGGCAACAAGAACTAGTTTTATCCATGATGATTTCTCACCTTCAAGACGCAAGAGAGTCTGTGAAGAAAGACTTTATAGAACAGTATGAGCGCTCACTTTTCCTCACCTAGAAACTTCTGTAGCTCAGACCAAATGGCGGACCTATCAAAACATAAGTAGGGTAACACCCTGGGGTCAGCAGTACTTTCGTAACAATGTCCACGTGGCCATGGTTATTGAAGCTTTGGGTTTGGGTCCTCGATACTACTGCGTCATGAGATCAAGGCATCTTGGGTTTTTTGAGCGGGTCTTCTTACTGGCGTGTTTTCTTCCTCATGATGAGAAGATATGCCTTTATCCCGTTTTTGCCTTGCCTCTCAGAGGTCCTTTTGTCAGATCACCTCATACCACTGAGATAGGTGCGGCAATAACCAGTAGGATCATTCCCATAGATGAGTTACCCTATACTTGGGCAGCTTGTGAGTGCTACTTTTGTGACCATATGATGGACGGGCTTATGGAAGTGTAAAGAGTTCTTCTATCTTTACTGTATAAGTTTCGAGAATGAATAAAGTTTAAATCTTGTTCTTATCTTGCTTTCTTTAAGACTTTTCTTGGTGGTTAATCTTGATTAAAATTTTTCTCTAAGTCTCATATTCGTGCATCTTGTAAAATTATCCCAGTTTGCGAGATGAGAACATCTCGCATTTTTTAAGTGGGGTAGAATGTAAGATTCCTCCCCCAACCCCTTTTTGATGTCTAGTATCCTCCCCTGTAATCAATCCCTCTTCAGAAATATAAAGACCTTGTTTCTAACTGTTTTAGCCTAGAGAGAGAAAATTATTCTAGAGAGAGAATATTTAGATTTTGAATATTTTTGGATAGAAAAATATCTCATCTTATTAAAATAAGTTTCCTTGAAACAGAAATTCAAAAAGAATTTTCCAATGTGCAATTGGAATTAATTGGAAATAGGTATAAAGAACCTTAGTCTAAGGGTCTAGATTTTCAGAAATTTTTGGATTATGGTCCAATTAAGGTTCCTATGGGCCAATAGCATCAATCCATGTGTAGGGAGGAGATAAATCCAATTTGTAAAAGAAGATACCCAAAAATGAGTAAATGCTCACATAAGATGAAGAGTTGAAAATGTACAAGGTTTATTAGTAAAAAACTATGAGCAATAAAATTTTGACACATGTAAGGAAGGGGAATTCTTTAAAGGAGGTGCATATTTCACATGCTTGAATGAGTTTTTAACTCAAAAATAATGTGATATTTTTATCTCTCATATCTCTTGAACCAAACCAAATCAAAATGGAACCAAATCGAATCATAAAGTAACCAAACTAGGTCCAAATCTAGTCCAAATTCAACCAAACCGACTTGGAAAATTCTAGAATCAGTTTGTTTGGTTAGGAGCTCAATTTTTCCTATAAATAGAAGCCTCCCCTTGTTGAAAGATATATAGTGTCTTATGCATTGTTACTCTACTCCACCTAAGCCAAGAATTGTGAATTCTTTAATAATTAGTTTTTGATACTTCTCCCTTTCTTTAATCCCCATTGGTGGCTCCATCAACATACTAAACCAATTGATTGGTTGGGGGCCTCTACCTGTTGAGATTCAAGCTCGATGTCAGTGTGAGCTAGCTATGCTATGTGCTGGCAGATTAGGTAGGAACATGTGTGAGACATAAATGACCGCGTGTCCAGCTGGTCATAGTGTGTGGACATTAGCTAGGGTTAGTAGAGTGTGGACACAACTCATTGTGTGTTGTGTGGATTATGAATTAGTGCATTATGCTTTGTGTGAGAGTGGACATGGCTTCCCTCTATGGTTAGGGTTTGCAATAGACATTAGGGTTTGCTCCTGTGTGTGTGTCTCCTCCTCCTCTACCGTTCTTTCAACATGGTATCAGAGCCAAGAGCTCATTAGCTGAGTTGTGAGAGTGAGTGAGAGAAGAGGGAAGAAGAAGGAAAAGCTGTGAAGGAAGCCATTGGAGCTGTGAAGCTTGGAGCACACCAAACACTACTAGGCCTACCGGGTAAGGTCCTCTAAACATCCTTGAGCGGATTGCAGGTGAAACAGGCAAAAGCAAAGCATTTTAGAGCAAATCAAAGCAAAGCAAAATTCTGGTTTTTGAAGCTTTCCATTAAAGCTTGGGAACATTGATGTATGGTGGAAATATGTGTGATTCTGGCAAAGCAAACATGTATCTGACAATGAGAGATGTATTGGAAACTTCTATGCAAGCCCTACTATGATTTTGGAGCAATTTACAGGCATTTGATTGAGTGAAATTACTGGTTTTTTGAGCTCTCACAAAACAGAGAGAAGACAGTCAAAAATTGATGCATTTGGAGCCTATTTTTGGTGAAAATCAAAGCATTGGTGGGTTGCACACATACCCAAGTGTGTTGGGCACCTAAATACAACATCAATTGTCACTTCAATCACTCCCAAACACCCTGAATGCAGGCGGCGCAGCCAGACAGGGGAAAACAGAGCTGAAAACTGTCTGTTCTGACACGAGGAGATCGATTTCTCAGTGGTTGCTTGATATCTTCCACAAATTCCTTAGCAATTGGATGCTTTACACTTTGGAGAAGAGGGCTATGTGATTTGTTTGGTCAATTATGCTTAATTGAGCTGGGAATGAGCTGATTAAAATAGGTTGTCCACTGGTTGCAGAGAAACAGAGCATTTTAATCGAGCAATTAATCTTTGGTGTTTTACAATTGGACAAATTCCTCTTACATGGAGTTGATGGACACTATTGCTAAGCCAATGAATGCCTGGTTGCTCAATTTGGTCAAATATTGAAGAAATTAGAGCCAAATCATTACTGGTTTTTCTGGTTTTTCTGGTTTTTTCAAAAATAGAAAAAGGGGTTTTCAAAAATTGATAATTACACATGTCAGATGGAGTTGATACTCAACATTGAGGTTCATTAGGTGTCAATGCAAGTTGCCTAGACTTGATTGCACCATTACATTGCGATTTGGAGCCTTGGAAGGCGTGTCAATTCAGGGTATCCCGCACTGCGTGAGTCAGTTCATCTTGGATGATTACAGGTTGATTTTCTACATCAAATTTGGAGTTTGTTGGCTACCTTGGAGTATCTGGAACATTAATTGGAGTGTGGTTGAGCTGAGGAAGGCTCATTTACAGATTTGAAGTGTGCGGAAGTTGTACGCATTGAGCAACATGTCGGACAATCCAGTTCAGATTGTTGGTGAAAAGCTGGATAGGAAGAACTTCCAGGCATGGAAGTACAGGATAAAGAGTTTCTTGAAAGGAAAGGGATTTTGGAATCTCATTACAGGTGCTGAGCCAGAGCCTGAGTTACCTCGGCAACCTACACAGCAGCAGCTTATTGCTCATAAGCAATGGTCAGAGAGAGCATTCAAAGTGCTGCATTATTTGTCTATATGCATTTCTGATGCTATGCTCATACACATTCAGGATGCTGAGAATCCCAAAGATGCATGGGATACTTTGGTCAAGATGTTTGATACAGATACGAGTGCTCGCAAGTCTCAGTTGCGACAGCAGATACACAATGTGAAAAGGAATAAAAGGAGCATACATGATTATGTGCAAGAAATCAAGAAGTTTGCAGATGCATTGGCCACAATAAATGCCCCCATGCCTGATGATGATTTGGTGGATATTACCTTGCGTGGTCTTGGCAAGGAATACAAATCTTTTGATACATCTATCTCAGTGAGGAGTACAGGTCTACCCGACTTCGATGAGTTGGTTTCACTCTTGTTGGTTGAGGAAATCAAGCTCAGTGATTCATTTCTGGATGCATCTACTAGCCATGATGATGGCAGAAATCAGGCTTTCTACTCGCAGAGAGGTTTTAGAGGCAGGGGGAGATTCGCATCACGTGGACGTGGTGGTAATGGTCGTGGATGGCAGGATAGGCCTCCACAACAGAATTTTCAGCCTTCATATGGTGCTCGAGGTGGTCGTGGATATGCACCACAAAGAGGCAGAGGTAACCCCCGTGGAAGAGGACGTTGGCAAGGCCAACAAAATTCTATGCAAGATGTTGAATGCCATTATTGTGGCAAATATGGTCATATGGTGATAGATTTCTTTGGCAAACAGAATGATTTGAGAGGGGGAAAAGCTCAACGTGGTGGTCATTATGGTGGAAACTATGCACAACATGGTGGCAACTATGCATCAAGTAGCAATGATGGAACTGCAAATCATTTGTTTGCCATGAAGCATGTTGTGGGTTCTATGACAACAAATGCTGAGAATGATGATACATGGTATATGGACTCAGGAGCATCAAATCATATGACATGCCATGGTGAATGGTTTGAGCACATGAAGCCTATGGATGTAAAAGGCTATGTGGAAACAGGTGATGATACCCAGCATGTCATTACACATGTTGGAAGTGTACCATTGGTCATGCATAATGGTCAGACAAAGTCTATGTCAGATGTGCTGTATGTGCCTTCGATCACTAAAAGCTTGGCCTCAGTTGGTCAAATGGTAGAACAGGGATTACAGGTTAGATTCAATGAGCATGGATGCTTCGTTGAAGACTTCAAACATGGATGTAGAGTGATTGCTAAAGGCAAGAAAGAAGGAAGACTGTTTAACCTGGATGCTGGAATTCCTGAGCTAAAATCAGCCATGTTCTCAAAGAGCAGGAATGTGGTACAGGATATTGATATGTGGCACAAGAGGATTGGCCATGTAAATATACAGAGATTAAAGAACATGCAAACAAGAGGCATTGTCAATGGATTGCCTAGGCTCAAATATGATGGACATATGCATGTTTGTGAAGCCTGTCAGTTTGGGAAGCAGGCAAGATTGAGATTTCCTAGAGAAGGAAATATGAGTAACAGGCCACTTGAGATAGTACACAGTTATGTATGGGGTCCTGCACAAAACCCATCTATCAAAGGCAGCTTATACTATGTTACATTCATTGATGACTTTAGCAGGATGACATGGATATACTTTCTCAGGGAGAAGAGTGAAGTATTGGAAAAATTCATGGATTTCAAAGCTTTTGCAGAAAAGCAGTATGGCTGTTGGATTAAATGTCTGAGGACAGATGGAGGTGGTGAATACACCTCAAAAGCTTTTGAGCATTTCTTGAGGAAGCATGGAATAAGGAGACAATTGACATGCAGGTATACACCTCAGCAGAATGGTGTGGCTGAGAGAAAGAATAGAGTTATATGTGAAGTGGCAAGGGCGATGCTTAATGAAAAGAGCATACCAGATTACTATTGGGCAGAAGCATGTGCTACTGCAGTATACATATTGAACAAAACACCTAGAGCAGCCATTCATGGAAGCACGCCAGAGATGCGGCTCACAGGTTACAGGCCAGACATTGGACATCTTAAAGTTTTTGGATGCATAGCTTATGTGCATGTGCCTGATGAAAGAAGAAGGAAGTTGGATCCTAAGGCAGAGAAATGTGTATTTGTTGGATATGCACAGGATCGAAAGGCCTACAAGTGTTATAATCCACAAACTAGACAAGTGGTCATCTCACGTGATGTGGTGTTTGATGAGCTTGCTAGTTGGTATAAAGCAAAAGATGAGGGTGTTATTGAGTCACTTGAGGCTGATGTGCCTGTGAACTTGCCATCACAAGCAAGTTCTAGTTCTACTACTATGTCTGGGCCAGCAGCAGCAGAAGCTGAGAGTAGCAGTGTACGTCCATGGTCAGGACGTTTGAGGCATGAGAGTGTAAGCACTGGGAGTAGTGCTATGGATAAAGGCAAAAAGAAAGTCGAAGGAATTGGAATCACAGGATATGAGTCATCTAGTTCCGAGAGTTTGGATGAGGAGCTTGGCATACCTGTTTTACGCACACCTGGTGCTAGACAGGACAGATATGTGCCACCACATGCTAGAGTCACAGGTGTACAGAGTGACCCGCATGCATTGCGGAGATCCCATAGAGTCAGATATCCTGTTGACAGGTTGACATACAGAGATTTTGCTATGCACTATGCATACATGACATCTATGGTGAAGCATGTGGAACCTACATGCTATACAGAGGCTATTGGAGAGCATGTATGGAAAAAAGCAATGGATGTGGAGATGGACGCATTGGCCCATAATGATACATGGGACTTGGTTGCACTACCAAAGGACAAGAATGTTATTGGATGTAAATGGGTTTACAAAGTGAAGTGCAAATCTGATGGTTCTATTGAGAGACATAAAGCTAGATTGGTAGCAAAGGGTTATGCACAGACCCAAGGATTGGATTATGATGAGACGTTTAGCCCAGTGGCTAAGATGGGCACAGTGCGAGCAGTCATTGCTATGGCTGTAGAGCTAATGGCTGGGAAATGCATCAGATGGATGTTAAGAATGCATTTCTGAATGGAGATCTACAAGAGGAAGTATACATGGCACAGCCAGAAGGGTATGTACACCCTAGATATCCCACTCACGTATGCAGGTTGAAAAAGGCATTGTATGGTCTAAAGCAAGCACCTCGTGCTTGGAGTGATAAGATGAGCAGATATCTTATCTCACTTGGTTTTCAGACTTCTACAGCAGATTCTTCACTGTATGTGAAGAAGACACAGCATGGGATTGTTTTACTAGTCATCTATGTGGATGACTTGATTATCACAGGTGATCATGGTGCAGATGTGATGCATGTCAAGAAAGCTTTGAGTGGGCAATTTGACATGAAAGATCTTGGTGAGTTGAGATACTTCCTTGGCATTGAAGTGGTGAAAGATCATGCAGGTACTTGGGTAGTACAGCGCCAATATGCCTTGGATATGTTGGCAAAGTATGGCATGACAGGGTGTAAGCCTATGAGTACACCATTGGAGCAAAATGTGAAGTTGCGGGCTGATTATGGCGAGGAATTGGATGATCCTTCTATGTACAGGAAGATGGTTGGTAGTCTCATATACATGACTATCACACGCCCGGATTTGAGTTATGCGGTGGGGCTAGTCAGCCAGTTTATGCAGAGCCCCAGGAAACCACATTTGGATGCAGTGAGACGCATCATGAGATATGTGAAGACCACAGCACATTATGGTCTATTTTATGAGAGTGGTAAAAGCTTGGACATACATGGCTACACAGATGCTGACTGGGCAGGTAGCGCATATGACAGGAGGTCTACTAGTGGATATGCTTTTACACTTGGAAGTGCCGTGGTGAGTTGGAGTAGCAAAAAGCAACCTACAGTTGCTTTATCCAGTATAGAGGCTGAGTACAGAGGTGCAGCCATTGCTACTTGTGAGGCTATATGGTTAAAGAGTCTCTTGGCAGATTTATGTGAGCCTCTTGATGGCAAAGTTGTCATACATTGTGACAACATGAGCAGTATGCAGTTGGCAAAGAATCCAGTATTTCATGCGAGGACCAAACACATGGAGGTCCATTATCACTTTGTCAGAGAAAAGGTGCTGGATGGTACAGTTGATCTTCACTATGTGAAGACTGATGAGCAGGTGGCTGATATCTTTACGAAGCCACTTAGCAGGGAGAAGTTTGAGTACTTCCAGACTATGTTGGGAGTACATGGGATGAGCTTGAGGGGGAGTGTTGAGAGTGTTGATATCCCAAGCTCATCTACATCTTCATCGGCAGTACATCATGAGCTTGAGAGGGGCTGTTGAGATTCAAGCTCGATGTCAGTGTGAGCCAGCTATGCTATGTGCTGGTAGATTAGGTAGGAACATGTGTGAGACATAAATGACCGCGTGTCCAGCTGGTCATAGTGTGTGGACATTAGCTAGGGTTAGTAGAGTGTGGACACAACTCATTGTGTGTTGTGTGGATTATGAATTAGTGCATTATGCTTTGTGTGAGAGTGGACATGGCTTCCCTCTATGGTTAGGGTTTGCAATAGACATTAGGGTTTGCTCTTGTGTGTGTGTCTCCTCCTCCTCTACCGTTCTTTCAACACTACCGTGATCAAAGAATCAAGCAAATTATAAGATAAGTATAGTGAATTTTGATCTTTTCTATAATTTCTCAATGATTCTCTCTTCTCAACCCCTCTCAAGCTTGAGAAGCTTAATTGGTATGGTTTTTGAAATGCTATTGAAGTTAATTAAGTAATGATAGTAAAGAATTAGATAATTAAGTAATGATAGTAAAGAATTACATAAAATTCTATTTATATTTAATTCTAATGGTTTTTCTCTCTCTCTCACTTAAGAAATGGTCATACTCATGTAGATGTATAGATGTAGATGGGAATGGAGATATGGATGTATGCATGTAGATGTAGATGTATAGATGTAGATGTGAATGGAGATGTGGATGTATACATGTAGATGTAGATGTAGATGTAGATGTGAATGGAGATGTGGATGTATACATGTAGATGTAGATGTAGATGTATAGATGTAGATGTGGATGTGGAGGTGGATGGATGCATGTAGATGTAGATGTATAGATGTAGATGGGAATGGAGATATGGATGTATGCATGTAGATGTAGATGTATAGATGTAGATGTGGATGTGGAGGTGGATGGATGCATGTAGATGTAGATGTATAGATGTAGATGTGAATGGAGATGTGGATGTATGAATGTAGATGTAGATGTATAGATGTAGATGTGAATGGAGATGTGGATGTATACATGTAGATGTAGATGTATAGATGTAGATGTGGATGTGGAGGTGGATGGATGCATGTAGATGTAGATGTATAGATGTAGATGGGAATGGAGATATGGATGTATGCATGTAGATGTAGATGTATAGATGTAGATGTGAATGGAGATGTGGATGTATACATGTAGATGTAGATGTATAGATGTGGATGTGGATGTGGAGGTGGATGGATGCATGTAGATGTAGATGTATAGATGTAGATAGGAATGGAGATATGGATGTATGCATGTAGATGTAGATGTAGATGTATAGATGTAGATGTGGATGTGAAGGTGGATGGATGCATGTAGATGTAGATGTATAGATGTAGATGTGAATGGAGATGTGGATGTATGCATGTAGATGTAGGTGTATAGATGTACATGTGGATGTAGAGGTGGATGTATGCATGTAGATGTAGATGTATAGATGTGGATGTGAATGTGGAGGTGGATGTATGCATGTAGATGTAGATGTATGGAGGTGAATGTGAATGAGGATGTGAATGTATGCATAGAGATGTAGATGTATGCATGTAGATGTGAATGTACGCATATAGATGTGGATGTATGGATGTGAATATACGATATGTGATGTGAGGGAATCTGAAGTGATGAGATGGAAATGATGTGATGGGATGAGTATACATATAAATGGAATATGGAATAAGTAATGTAGATTGATGAGGGATAATGTGAAAAAATGAAAGTTAAAATAGAAATTGTATTGTAAACTGTTTGTAAATCCTGTTTGTAAATGCTGTTTGTAAATGATTGTTTTATGTCAAGAATGCTGGGGGGAGCATTTTGACCGTCTTGTGATTAAGGTCGTGATGATAAAGTTGCAACTGCTGACGGAGAGTCAATGAAGGACGTCTCGCGTAGCAAGGTCGGCCGAGGTCTTGACCAGCCTCGGTGCAATTAAAATGGTGAGCTTCCGGTACGGTGGATGAGGGGCCAAGGAAGCGGCCTATGAGTGAAGCGCTAGGTCACCTGTGAAGGATCCTAGAGGGTGCTGACCATACGGTGTTCGGGCTCTGGGTCGCCTAGGATACCCACGCGTGCGTCGAGAAAGATATTGGAACAAGAGTAGGAGTTGTTTTCTGAAATCGGGCATGGATCTGGTTGATTGACCTTGCTGGTCTTCAATGGATGAGTCCATGGCTCTTTATATGGATTTGTTGGTTGATCTTGCTGATCTTCAACGAGAGTCCATCTTGATAAGTGATTATATTGCCAAGTATTATGGGCTAGGGATTAGGAAACGGCCCCTGTGTGGACAGGTGGTGAGCGTCCTAGTTGCCAATGATGCTATAGATACTTTGATGAAGGAATGATGGGAAAATTAAGAATCAACTGGATAAATGTAAGGTTCCCCCCTTCCACAAATAGGGGAAACACTTAAGATAGTCTGCTAAGTCTTATCTTAGAGAAAATTTCCTACTCATCGACACCTTGACCATACAGAGATTCAAGGATACGATTCATAGGTAAGACCTAGTTCTATCCCGCAGGGGAAGCGTGGTCTTCTAAAATCAAATCACCCATAGGGTAATTGATCACATAAATTTGGGCAACTACAAGACTTGATTTCTAGAGGCAACGCTTTTTTCCTCATCCATGCAAGGCACAGCCGCCGCTGGCCTAGTCTTCTAGAATAGAGTTGCCCGAGAACCTATTTATCTAGCGTAGAGCTTTCACTTAATCTGTTGGAAAGCTACCCGACTAATCGGGTCCACCCGTCCGTAGGATGGTGCCGTCGGGGCATTTCATCCTCCCACTTTCCACCCTACTCACGCGTCAATTTGTTTTCTAATTAATCCTACCACACTGTTTGACATAAAAAAAAACATGTTCCTTAATTAAGGCCCTTTTCACAAGGTTTATTAAAACAGCCTTTTCACAGGGTTTATTAAAACAGACTTTTTCTACAATACAATCATACCAAAGACAAGATTTATCAAAACAAAGTTTAATCATGAATCAATTTCATACAAGCCAAACTGGTTCTCTTATTCTTTTCATATTCTTTTCCTTTATACCGCCGATGATCTAGAATTCGGCCTTCCAGCCTCCACATGCTGAGCAAAACCCTACGGGACCATACACCTCATCGTCGGCCGCTGGCGAGGACTCAAGCCGGCCTGTCGCCCTCTCAAGCTCCATCGCTCGATCCTCCCGCCCCTCAGAGGGATGTCTGCGCACTAGGGTGGGCTAATTCACCGCACTAGCCTGGGCCCTCAGAACTAGGCAGTATCATCACAATCACTTGCCTCAATCGGCAAACCTCATTCTCCCAATGGTATGAGGGATACCATGGGCCAACTCCGGGCCTTACTAACGTCTCCGCCGTCCGGCTACACAAGCACAAGAACGGGGCAGCGTCAAGGCAGGGAGAAGTTGTACCTGTACCTTAATTTAACCAAGATAACCATCCATTTATTCACTAAACCATATGACTATGATTCATGTCACCTTCTTTAAGAAAACAATCCTTTTCTCATACAAATTTTAGCATTTCAACTTGAGATTGCGATAAGACATTCTTTATAAAGGCATATGCTGTTGTTTAAAAGAATACAAACTTTAAATGGTAAATCAATCAATTAGATCATTGTAATAATCAATAGAGAAGCCGGCGCCATACCTCAACCCCTAAGAATGATATATAATTGAAAAACAAAATATGTATATACCTTATAGAAATTTGTCGTTTATCGTTGTCTTTGCTCGTATTATCAAGAGCTTTAGAATATAGAGTCTTCTAATACCTTCTCTTATGATTGAAATCATCCAATCATCTCCAAGCTTTATCTCCTCTTACTCATACCGTGACTCTACTCTCTTTCTAAGATCTATGGTAAAATAGCCTTCTCTAACAGGACTACGATCTACTATCTTTTCTCTACAAGAAAAGCTATGGAGTTTTGGTCTCTTCCTTCAAAAGACCATAGAAATCTAAGCTTCTTTTATAAGATATTAGATAAGGATGAAGGGATATATGCATCTCAAACTCTAGGATTACCTTGAGGCTACTTGCTATCTTCTCACAGTTTTCTCTATGTAAAGACCCTGACAGAAACAGCAAATTGTTTTGGCCATAACTCTCTGATAAAAACTCAGAATATAGTCATGTAACCAGTCAAAAGAACGGGAAGGTATCTGGTCTACAAGCCCACGTGGGCAGAATAGGCAAAAACATCTGTATATAGCCGCAAACGTACCATCTTTAGAAACGCGTTGTTTTTCCACATTTTTAGTATGTATGGACTCTAAATGTGTAAAAGTACTCTAAATATGACCTCTTATCACCTAAAATCGAAATTCTATTTTTGGGGATACTTATCTCTTAATAGAACTATTCTTATGTTTTTATTTCTTTTAGGATTTTTGGAGCTAATATTTTTATTCTAACACTTTTCTAATGTTTCTAGTCTTATTGTCTCACTCTTTCTAATTACACTCTCTTTTCTTATTGAAATCTATATTAAAAGAGACACATACATACATGGCTTGGGAGGGACGTTACAATCTCCCCCACTTAAAAGATTCGAGATGTCCTCATCTCGCGAGCTGGGGTAGTATCTAAGTAAATCCTCCTGTCTCTTTCAAATTGGTGTCCCCACCACTAGGTAAAAATCTTCTTTTATCTAAACATTGTTCTTAAAGAGTCTTTTATTTCATGTGTTTGGCTTGTTTTATTGTGCCTCCAAAATGTCTATCATTCTAAAGTTAATAAGCCTTATTATCCTAAATTCATGCATCCATATACCTCTCATATGATATGAACCTTAGAATTCCTTATTCTATATCCCCATGTAATATGGTACTTAACAAATTATCATGGTAGAAAAATATAAGGGAATCAATTCTTTACGTAATCTAACCTATGATAGTAATTTCATAATCTTAGAATCGTCTTGTAGAATACCTCTATTCATCATGTACATTACTTCACATGAATCTTGCACCAATCCTCTTCGATTTACTCATAGAAATACTTGTTGAATTCGATTATCTTTAACCCTGCTATCTCTATTTTTTGACCTAATTTTTGCTCTAGCTCATGATTCCTTGTAGTCAAGGGTGGGCTTGACGTTCCTCTTGAATTAGGGGACCTCTTCTTGATTAACATGGAAGGACTCATGTCCTTCTCGACACTTTCTATATAAAGACTTTATCATGGTCTCTGGCTATAATTATGGCTTTTGAAATAGAGGATGGTTTCACATTCTTGATGAGGTTATTCAAAGGTAGATTAAGCTTCCAAATGAATCGATGGAGAAAAGTTACCTTATCCATCTCCTCTGGAGTAAATCGGAGAAGTTTAACAAAAGTTTGGTGGTATTCTTTTAGGGTCTTTCCTTCTTGGGTTAGCTCCAAAAATTCGTTCATTTTATCCTCTCGAAATCCTAGAGAACAAAACCTTTCACGAAGGTGTACTTTCATGACATCTCATACTGATTCTAGCTCCAACTGTGGTTAGATTGACAATAGTGCTTCCAACTAATTCGGCATTTCTTACGATTTTTAGACGCGAGCAAGGGTGAGCTTGCTTCTTTCATTGTATCCATTAAAAGTTCAAAACTATCAAATACTTATCATAGCACCACATTTGAAGGCAGTCAGGATTAATACATCTGAGATCTTCATTTTTTTGAGAATTACACGTCTGGTATCTTGGGATTGACACATCCAAAGATTAACAAGATTGACATATCTAAGATGATTAGTTTTCTGAAAATTACACACCTAGTATCTTGGGATTAACACATCTAAGAGCATGATCCTTTGGGAATTACACATCCGAAGTTAGACCCATGTTTGTCTGAGATGGGTTCTAGATCTTGGATGATCGTCCTAGTGTACAGTATCGAATGGATGGCATTCACACGTCAACTATTCAAATCTTAATGGAGTTATAATCTTAATAATTTATAATATGCGAACTAATGAGATATATCCTGAAAATCTCTCTAAAGTTTCGGTCTATCCTTCTAGTCATTCAGTCTATCCTTCTAGTCATTCAATCTCTCACTAGTTTCTTAATTTGATCACCCTATATTTTTCCTCACAAAAGGTTTTCTTCCCAATCTTATTTCTCAAATTTATTGTACAAATATCTTGCGTGTGCACTCCCAAGATACAAGCACAATTTCATAGGATGATTGTCTCAACATGTGAGAATATTCAAATCACTTCTATGGCCAGTAGAGATGATTGATTCGTTCTCATATGATAAACAATCACTTGTTTTAATCCCTTTTGATAGTTAACCTTTGAAAAACAAATCCTAGGAACTAAGATCGGCTCTGATACCACTTGTAAGGTTCCCCCCTTCCACAAATAGGGAAAACACTTAAGATAGTCCGCTAAGTCTTATCTTAGAGAAAATTTCCTACTCATCGACACCTTGACCATACAGAGATTCAAGGATACGATTCATAGGTAAGACCTAGTTCTATCCCGCAGGGGAAGCGTGGTCTTCTAAAATCAAATCACCCATAGGGTAATTGATCACATAAATTTGGGCAACTACAAGACTTGATTTCTAGAGGCAACGCTTTTTTCCTCATCCATGCAAGGCACACCCGCTGGCCTAGTCTTCTAGAATAGAGTTGCCCGAGAACCTATTTATCTAGCGTAGGGCTTTCACTTAATCTGTTGGAAAGCTACTCGACTAATCGGGTCCACCCGTCCGTAGGATGGTGCCGTCGGGGCATTTCATCCTCCCACTTTCCACCCTACTCACGCGTCAATTTATTTTCTAATTAATCCTACCACACTGTTTGACATAAAAAAAAACATGTTCCTTAATTAAGGCCCTTTTCACAAGGTTTATTAAAACAGCCTTTTCACAGGGTTTATTAAAACAGACTTTTTCTACAATACAATCATACCAAAGACAAGATTTATCAAAACAAAGTTTAATCATGAATCAATTTCATACAAGCCAAACTGGTTCTCTTATTCTTTTCATATTCTTTTCCTTTATACCGCCGATGATCTAGAATTCGGCCTTCCAGCCTCCACATGCTGGGCAAAATCCTACGGGACCATACACCTCATCGTCGGCCGCTGGCGAGGACTCAAGCCGGCCTGTCGCCCTCTCAGGCTCCATCGCTCGATCCTCCCGCCCCTCAGAGGGATGTCTGCGCACTAGGGTGGGCTAATTCACCGCACTAGCCTGGGCCCTCAGAACTAGGCAGCATCATCACAATCACTTGCCTCAATCGGCAAACCTCATTCTCCCAATGGTATGAGGAATACCATGGGCCAACTCCGGGCCTTACTAACGTCTCCGCCGTCCGGCTACACAAGCACAAGAACGGGGCAGCGTCAAGGCAGGGAGAAGTTGTACCTGTACCTTAATTTAACCAAGATAACCATCCATTTATTCACTAAACCATATGACTATGATTCATGTCACCTTCTTTAAGAAAACAATCCTTTTCTCACACAAATTTTAGCATTTCAACTTGAGATTGCGATAAGACATTCTTTATAAAGGCATATGCTGTTGTTTAAAAGAATACAAACTTTAAATGGTAAATCAATCAATTAGATCATTGTAATAATCAATAGAGAAGCCGGGGCCATACCTCAACCCCTAAGAATGATATATAATTGAAAAACAAAATATGTATATACCTTATAGAAATTTGTCGTTTATCGTTGTCTTTGCTCGTATTATCAAGAGCTTTAGAATATAGAGTCTTCTAATACCTTCTCTTATGATTGAAATCATCCAATCATCTCCAAGCTTTATCTCCTCTTACTCATACTGTGACTCTTCTCTCTTTCTAAGATCTATGGTAAAATAGCCTTCTCTAACAGGACTACGATCTACTATCTTTTCTCTACAAGAAAAGCTATGGAGTTTTGGTCTCTTCCTTCAAAAGACCATAGAAATCTAAGCTTCTTTTCTAAGATATTAGATAAGGATGAAGGGATATATGCATCTCAAACTCTAGGATTACCTTGAGGCTACTTGCTATCTTCTCACAGTTTTCTCTATGTAAAGACCCTGACAGAAACAGCAAATTGTTTCGGCCATAACTCTCTGATAAAAACTCAGAATATAGTCATGTAACCAGTCAAAAGAACGGGAAGATATCTGGTCTACAAGCCAACGCGGGCAGAATAGGCAAAAACGTCTGTATATAGCCGCAAACGCACCATCTTTAGAAACGCGTTGTTTTTCCACATTTTTAGTATGCATGGACTCTAAATGTGTAAAAGTACTCTAAATATAACCTCTTATCACCTAAAATCGAAATTCTATTTTTGGGGATACTTATCTCTTAATAGAACTATTCTTATGTTCTTATTTCTTTTAGGATTTTTGGACTTAGAGGGATCAAGTGGAATATAGCCTAGATCTTACTATCTAGTAGTGGTCGTATCATTATCTCTCTTACTTAGAGGGATCAGGTGGAATGTAGCCTAAATAGGGTTGGAGAGTGTGAAAGAGTGTTATTGAGCTATTAACTAGGTAGATCTTACTATCTAGGATGGTGAAACCATGAATTTGAGAGTTGATTTATAATCTGAGTGCATTGTTGTATATTGTGGATAGTTAAGCTATAATTTCTGGATACTATGTTACCAAAACTCTTGAGTAGTCATGTATGGTGTATCTGTGTGGTAGTGAGTACAACTAAATTGGGTTTAAGGATATATTACTATGATTAGTGTTGATTAATGTTTCTAGTCTTATTGTCTCACTCTTTCTAATTACACTCTCTTTTCTTATTGAAATCTATATTAAAAGAGACACATACAAACATGGCTTGGGAGGGACGTTACAATAAATTGGAAGATGGTGATCAGTGATACTATGGTTTTATTAAAGGATTGTTTTAAACTGGTTGAATCTGTGAAAAAGAAATTTCATATTGGGTGTGTGAGTGGTGTGACTAGTTTTATTCTTGCATGAACATCCGGCTAGGGGGCCTTGGAACTCTTTTCCTTGGTACCCGGGACAAAACCTAACCAAATTCTTAATTGGATCCCATCACTACAGTGGTTAGGCGGTTGGCTAACCCATGGGACTGGATGGGGTTAGGCTAGACTGATGGATCCGTAAATCGAGACTCAAACTTTTGTTTTTACGATAGATAAAATAAATCCCGGACAGTAACTGTTCTATGGATAGGAATCAACGGCTGTGCCTCTTGAATGGGGAAAAAAGCGTTGATCCCAATGATCCAAGTGCAAGTTTCTCCCTTGATCTGACCAAGTATCTTATAGATGTAATTGGATCAGCTCGATCAGAAATGATCTTGACTACATTAGAGTAAAAAGTTATCCTGGTGGAATTGCCCGTGCTTTCTGGTAAAGGAAGTTTTTCCGGGTTCGGTTTTGGAACAACCGACGGATTAGTCTCTTATCCGGATATCCGTGGGTGAGGCCCCGAATGTGGGACCCCTATCCCGCGCGAGAAGTGCTACTTCCGCTGCTAGTATCCCGAATCTGTTGCTCGGTGGGAACAGGGATGTTACAGGTGCCGTGCCGCCCGAGCCCCCCCGCCCGCCCCCCACCACGGACCCCGTGCCCTCGCCCCCCGGCCCCCGCAGTGCCGTGCCAAAACACCCCCCCACCCGCCTCCCTGGAGCCATGTCCTTACACCCCCCGGCCCCCCGCGGTGTACACCCCCCGCCCCCCAGACCACGTGCCCTCACGCCCCGCGGTGCCGTGCCCAAAGCCCCCCCTCGGAGCCGTGCCCTCATGCCCCCCGGGAGCCGTGCCCTCATGCCTCCCGCCCCCCACGGTGCCCGAAGCCCCCCCAGAGCCGTGCCTTCATGCCCCCTCGCGGCCCCCGCGGAGCCGTGTCCAAAGCCCCGCCCGGAGATCTGCCCTCCCCCCGAGGCCCCACAGAGCCGTGGCCTCACACCCCAGTGCCGTGCCCCCCCACCTATACGGAGCCTGCCCTCACACCCCAGTGCCGTGCCCCCCCGAACCCCTGCCCACACGGAGCCGTGCCCTCACACCCTGGTGCCATGCCCCCCCGGGCCCCCATCTCGCGGAGCCGTGCCCTCACACCCCGGTGCCGTGCCCCCCCGGGCCCCCGTCTCGCGGAGCCATGGCCTCACACCGCGGTGCCGTGCCCCCCCTCGGCCCCCCCATGGAGTCGTGCCCCCCCACGCAGCCGTGGCCTCACCCCTAGCCGTGCCTTGCGGTGCCGTCCCCCCTGGCCCCCGGCCCCCCGGCCCCCCGCCGTCACAACCCCTGGCCCACCCCCCGGGAGAGCCGTGCCCTCATGCCCCCCACTCCCCTACAGAGCCATGCTTGAACCCCCCCGCGAGCCGTGTCCTCACGCCCCCCGGCCCCCACGACGAGCCGTGCCCTCACCCCGGCCCCCGTGCCGTCGCACCCGAACACCCCCCAACGGCCCCCGCGGTGCCGTGCTCGAATACCTCAGTGCCACGCCACCCGGCCCCCGTTGAGCCGTGCCCTCACACCCCGGCCCCCGTGCTACCGTGCTCGAACACCCCCCTCGGCCCCCGCGGTGCCATGCCCGAACCTCGGTGCCGCGCTCCCGGCCCCCGCGGTGCCGTGCCCGAACACCCCCGACCGGTCCCCCCCGGTGTCGTGCCCGAACACCCCCGGAGCCATGCCCCACGCCCCCCGTGGAGCCGTGCCCGAACACCCCTCGTCCCGCCCTGAGGCGTGCCCTCACGCCCCCCGGCCCCCGCGGTGCTGTGCCCAAACACCCCTCGGCCCCCCGCAGAGCCATGCCCAAACACCCCGGTGCCGTGCCCTCACGCCCCTCGGTCGGTCCTCGCGCAGCCGTGCCCGAACACCCCCCGTCCCCCCTGGAGCCGTGCCCTCACGCCCCCGACCCTCGCAGTGCCGTGCCCAAACACCCCCCAGCCCCCCGTAGAGCCATGCCCGAACACCCCGGTGTGCCGTGCCCTCATGCGCCACGGTCGGCCCTCGCGTAGCCGTGCCCGAACACCCCAGTGCCGTGCCCTCACGCCCGCATGGCCCTCGCGGAGCTGTGGCCTCACAACCCAGTGCCGTGCCCTCGTGTCCGCATGGCCCCCGCAGAGGCGTGCCCGAACACCCCGGCCCCCAGCCCCCCAGCCCCCCCGCCGTCATGGAGCTGTGGCCTCACACCGCGGTGCCGTGCCCCCCCTCGGCCCCCCCGCGGAGCCGTGCCCACCGGCCCCCGCGAAGATGTGGCCTCACACCCTAGCCATGCCCCCCGGCCCCCACGGTGCCGTGCCCCCCCGTAACCAGGCCACCCCGTCACACCCCTGCCCCCTCCCTGAGCCGTGCCCTCATGCCACCCGCCCCCCGCAGAGCCGTGCCCGAAACCCCCCCCTCGGCGAGCCGTGTCCTCACGTCCCCCGGCCCCCGCGGAGCCGTGCCCGAAGCCCCGCCCGAAGACGTGCCCCCCCGGGTCCCCGCGGAGACGTGCCCTCCCCCCCGGGTCCCCGCATCGCCGGGGCCTCACACCCCGGTGCCGTGCCCCCCGTGCCGCGGAGCTGTGCACCCCCGCCTGCGGAGCCTGCCCTCACACCCCGGTGCTGTGCCCCCCCCCGGGCCCCTGCCTGCGGAGCCATACCCTCACACCCCGGTGCCGTGCCCCCCCGTTGCGCGGAGCAGTGGCCTCACACCGCGGTGCCATGCCCCCCCGGGCCCCCCTGTGGATCCGTGCCCACCGGCCCCCCGCGGAGTCGTGGCCTCACACCCCTAGCCCTGCCCCGCGGTGCCGTCCCTCCGGCCCCCGACCGCCCCCATCACACCCCTGACCGCCCCCATCACACCCCCGGCCCCCCCATCACAACCCCCGCCCCCTGTGGAGCCGTGCCCTCATGCCCCCCGCCCCCCTGCGGAGCCGTGCCCGACCCCCCCGCGAGCCGTGTCCTCATGCCCCCGGCCCCCACCGACGAGCCGTGCCCTCACACCCCGGCCCCCGTGTTGTCATGCCCCACACCCCCTGGCCCTGGCGGTGCCGTGCCCTCACACCCCAGTGCCGTGCCCGAACACCTCAATGTCGCGCCACCCGAGCCGTGCCCACACCCCGGCTCCCGTGCTGCCGCGCCGTCCGAACACCCCCCGGCCCCCACGGTGCTGTGCCCTCGCACCCCGGTGTCGTGCTCGAACACCTCGGTGCCGCGCCCCCAGCCCCCGTGGTGCCGTGTCCGAACACCCCCCAACCGACCCCCCGACGGTGCCGTGCGCGAACACCCCCGGAGCCGCGCCCTCACGCCCCCCGGCCCCCCGCGGAGCCGTGCCCAAACACCCCCCGTCCCGCCCCCTAGAGCCGTGCCCTCACGCCCCGCGGCCCCCGCGGTGGCATGCCCCCCCGGCCCCCCGCAGACGTGCTCGAACACCCCGTTGTCGTGGCCACACACGCCCCTCGGTCGGCCCCCGCACAACCGTGCCCGAACACCCCCTGGCCCCCCTGGAGCTGTGCCCTCACGCCCCCCAACCCCCGCAGTGCCGTGCCCGAACACCCCCCGGCCCCCGCAGAGCCGTGCCTGAACACCCCGGTGCCATGCCCTCACGCCCCCCGACTGGCCCCCGCGCGCAGCCGTGCCGAAACACCCCAATGTCGTGCCCTCACGCCGGCACGGCCCTCACAGAGCCGTGCTTGAACACCCCGGTGCCATGCCCCCCCGGCCCCCGCGGAGCCGTGGCCTCACAACCCGGTGCCGTGCCCTCACGCCCGCACGACCTCCACGGAGCCATGCCCGAACACCCCGGTGCCGTGTCCCCCCGGCCCCCGTCGTCGTGGAGCCGTATCCTCACACCGCGGTGGCGTGCCCCCCCTTGGCCCCCCCGCGGAGCCGTGCCCACACCGGCCCCCGCGAAGCCGTGGCCTCACACCCCCGCCCCCCGCTGTGCCGTGCCCCCCGTAACCCGCCCCCCCCCCCCCGGCAAGCCGTGTCCTCACGCCCCCCGGCCCCCACCGAGCCGTGCCCTCACACCCCGGCCCCCGTGTTGCCGGGCCCCCGAACACCCCCAGGCCCGCCCACCCCTAAGCCCGCCCCCCCCGCGGTGCCATGCCCTCACACTCCGGTGCCGTCTGTGCGACGAACACCCCCCGACCGAACACCCCCAGGCCCGCCCCCCGCGTTGCCATGCCCTCACACCCCAGTGCCGTGTGCGAACACCCCCCGGCCCTCCCGGAGCCATGCCTGAACACCCCCCGCCAAAGCAGTGCCCCCCAGGGGAAGTAATATGATATTTGAATATGGGATCTCACACTTAAACTCCATGCCTAAATTGCTACATTAATAGGTGTGTGCACGCTTGCATGTGAGCATGAGCATGCGTGTGTGCAAGTGTGTGTGTGTGTGTGAGAGAGAGAGAGAGCACGTGTGTGCACGCACGTACACGTGTGTGTGTGTGTGTGTGTGTGTGAGAGAGAGAGAGAGAGAGAGAGAGAGAGAGAGAGAGAGAGAGAACATGTGCACGCCCACATGTGTGAGACAAAAGGAGAGAGAGAGAATGTCCTCTGTGTGTGTGTGGCTATAACGACATTTACATGAGGTAACTCAGCACCTGGTGTAAAGAAGGCTATGGAAGCCATGAATGCAAAGCTGTGAAGATCTGGGAGCGAGATCTTTGATGTAAAGATCTTGCTTAGACAGAAGTTTAAGAGGAAGGATCTGGGGGAGCTCAGATATTTCTTGAGCATTGAGGTGATTAGGTCACCACATGGTATTGGATTACTACAGAGACAATATGGCTTGGACATGTTGTCCAAGTATGGTATGACATGCTGTAAGCCTTTCTCAATGCCATTGGATCAAAATGGCAAGTTGAGTGCAGATTTAGGAGAGACTTTGGAGGATCCTACTATGTACAGGCACATAGTAGGAAGCTTGATCTATATGACGATCACCAAGCCAGATTTGAGCTATGCTGTTGGGTTGGTGAGTCAATTTATACAGGTTTCTCGGAAGCTGCATTTGGATGCATTGAGACGCATACTGAGGTATGTGAAGTCTACTTTGCATTGTGGACTATTTTATGAAACTTGTAAGATCCATGTTCCCACCGAGCAACGGATTCAGGATACTGGCAGCGGAAGTAGCTCTTCTCGCGTGGGACAGGGGTCCCACATTCGGGGCCTCACCCACGGATATCCGGATAAGAGACTAATCCGTCGGTTGTTCCAAAACCGATCCCGGAAAAACTTCCTTTACCGGAAAGCACGGGTGATTCCACCAGGATAACTTTTTACTCTAACGTAGTCAAGATCATTTCTGATCAAGCTGATCCAATTGCATCTACAAGATACTTGATCAGATCAAGGGAGAAACTTGCACTTGGATCATTGGGATCAACGCTTTTTTCCCCATTCAAGAGGCACAGCCGTTGATTCCTATCCATAGAATAGTTACTGTCCGGGATTTACTTTATCTATTGTAATAACAAAAGTTGAGTTTCGATTTACGGATCCATCAATCCAGCCTAACCCCATCCAGTCCCATGGGTTAGCCAACCGCTGTTCGCAAACTGGGGTAATTTCGCAAGATGCACAAGTAAGAGACTGAGAGACATTTTTTAATTAAGATTAACCACCAATTAAAAAAGTTTCAAAGAGAGTAAGGGTCAAGACAAGAACAAGATTTAAACTTTATTCATTCTTGGAACATATACAGTAAAGATAGAAGAACTCTTTACACTTCCATAAGCCCGTCCATCATATGATCACAAAAGCAGCACTCACAAGTTGCGCATGTATAAGGTAACTCATCTATGGGAATAATTCTGTTGGTTATTGCCGCATCTATCTCAGTGGTATGAGGTGATCTAACAAAAGGACCTCTGAGAGGTAAGCCAAAAACGGGGTAAAGGCATATCTTCTCATGAGGAAGAAAACATGCCAGTAAGAAGACCCGCTCAGAAAACCCAAGATGTCTTAGTGTAGGCAATCTTGGCTGCACTAAGATATAAAGGTCAAATTGTAACTCTAAATCCTCATTCTTGTATGCTCTCAAGTGAAGATAACTCTCTATTCTTCTCTCCAATCTTGCCTATCTCTTGCTTCATTACTTGTGTGAGTGTGTGTGTGTGTGTGTGAGTCTCTATATTGCCTATCACTTGCCTTCAATGCTTATGTGAGTGTGTGTGTGTGTGTGAGGGAGGGAGTGAGAGAGAGCAGTGGCTACAGTTGAGGTGTGGTGGTGGTGGCCTTGTTGAGCTACTACGGCATGCTTCCATTGACGTAGCTACCACGAGGAGTCCCCAATTCAAGCAAATGAGATGAGGTAAGTGAGAGTTGCCTCACTAATGCATTGCATGTTTCTCATGGAATATTGGGTTCGGGTTAGAGTTTAGGCTCCCCGAATGCAACCTGGCATCCTTTTAACTTGATTCTCTTGACACTCGCTATCATCTCTGGGGTCACTAGTGACATGGCAACATTCACTCTCATGTGTGCTATGATCATTCTAAGTGTGGGCTTACGTTTCCAGCAGGTAAAGCCTTGGCCGTGTACACTGTTGAGAATGATTCTCTCATCTCTAACCAAGTTGCATCAAAACGATACATCCAAAGAAGTCATTCATGAGTTGTAAGAGTAGGGGTTTCCATAAATTCACTAGCCCAGAGAACCCACCACCTCAAGTTTTTGGGGTCTGGATGGATAGGCTAAATGGGGTAGTTCTGTGTCAAGGGCGCACTGCGCGCCGCGCATCGAAAGGGAATCGGGTTAATATTTTCGAACCCGACGTGGCGGTGGACGGCGGCGTGTCCGAATCCGAAGACGCCGACGGGGGCCCCGGGAAGAGTTCTCTTTTCTTTTTAACAGCCCACCCACCCTAAAATCGGATCACCCGGAGATAGGGTCCAGCGGCGGCGGCTGGTAAAGCACCGCACGTCTTGCGGTGTCTGGTGCACCCCCGGCGGCCCGTGAAAATCTGGAGCGAATGCCGATCACGCCCGATCCTACTCATAACCGCATTAGGTCTCCAAGGTAACAGCCTCTGGTCGATAGAACAATGTAGGTAAGGGAAGTCAACAAAATGGATCTGTAACTTTGGGAAAAGGATTGGCTCTAAGAGATGGGTCTAAGGGTCTGCGATCTGACCCCGGAGGCTGTCGAGGGTCTGCCCGAGCTGCGAGGGCGGGCCTCCGCGTGCCCACCGGGCGATGGGCGCAGAATGTCGATGAATAGCCGTCTCAGAACTGGTATGGACAAGGGGAATCCGACTGTTTAATTAAAACAAAGCATTGCGATGGTCCCCATGGATGTTGACGCAATGTGATTTCTGCCCAGTGCTCTAAATGTCAAAGTGAAGAAATTCAACCAAGCGCGCGGGTAAACGGCGGGAGTAACTATGACTCTCTTAAGGTAGCCAAATGCCTCGTCATCTAATTAGTGACGCGCATGAATGGATTAACGAGATTCCCAACTGTCCCTATCTACTATCTAGCGAAACCACTACCAAGGGAATGGGCTTGGAAAAATCAGCCACGCCGCCGGGAAAGAAGACCCTGTTGAGCTTGACTCTAGTCCGACTTTGTGAATGACTTGAGAGGTGTAGAATAAGTGGGAGCCTTTGGCGCAAGTGAAATACCACTACTTTTAACGTTATTTTACTTACTCCATGAGGTGGAGGCGGGGCTTGGCCCCTACTTCTGGTCTTAAGGAGCGCTCGTGCGTCGATCCAGGTGGAAGACATTGTCAGGTAGGGAGTTTGGCTAGGGCGGCACATCTGTTAAAAGATAACGTAGGTGTCCTAAGATGAGATCAACGAGAACCAATGATTTTATATTCACGTGATCACAGATTTTTTTTTGTTAATAACATGTGTTAACATGTTATTAACATGTTAACATGTTAACATGTTCTCAAAAAAGCCGGTGGCAACAAGCGACCTGGTAACCGGATAAAATCCCGCCGAGCTTCTATACCCGGCGGTCTCGCCGGGGAAACCTAAACCCCGGCGGGTCCCGGCGGGGTCGTCATCCAGCCCGGCGGGGTACAATTTCCTATATATATGGGCCCGGGGGGCCCTTTGGGAGTTCATTGCTGACAGCATACACAGGTAATGAAACTTGTGTGTGTGTGTGTGTGTGTGTGTGTGTGTGTGGGTGTGTGTTCGTGCGGGCAGCCGCCCACTGTCGCAATGCACGGCAGGATGTGGGTGGTCCGCCACACGAGGGATGTGTGTGTGGGTGTGTGTTCGTGCGGGCAGCCGCCCATTGTCGCAATGTGCGGTAGGATATGGGTGGTCCGCCACACGACAGGTGTGTGTGTAAGGCCATTCTTCAGAATGGTGCTTACCCTGGGTCACTTAGTCGGTAACATGGCTAGTCTGTGTCCTATGGTAAGTATGGCATGCGGTAGCGGTACTAGTCGGTAACGCGGCAAGCATAGTATCGTTATGGCGATGTCACCTTCCCTTCCCTTCCCTTTGTCAAATGCGGACATATGGTCGGTAACGCGGCTAGTGTATGTTCGTATCCTATTCGTATTTCCATAGAATCGGGCGGCATTTTGTCGTTAACGCGGCAAGTTGGTGTCGTCCGCTAGTGCATAAATTGTTTTTTGCATATTGCGGCATTTGATCGTTAACGCAGTCGAAAAAATGTTGTAAATTTGCTTGCATATGATCGTTAACGCGGTCGAAAAAATGTCGTAAATTTGTTTGATTTGACTTGTATTGTTTTTATTGTGTTTGATCCATGCGATACTTGGTTGCTAACACGGCATGAGTATTTCATGGATCAAAGTTTACATCATATTGTCTAAACGTTTTATTTTATAATATCGTGATTCATAACTCGAAAAATATGAATATCTCTCTCTCTTCCTACCCCCCTCTCTCTCTCTCATGATACACTTCACAACTCTTTCTCTCTCTCTCTCTCTCTCCGCCCTTCGTTTTCCGGTGTGCTAGTGAGCATTGTGTGTGTGTGTGTGTGTGTGTCAATGAGGCATGCAAAGTTTTTTGAATTATATGTATGTTTATGTATATACATACATATACATAAACATACATACATACATATATATATATATATATGTATG
>NC_141075.1:54477364-54504864 GCF_041138505.1 Cibotium barometz
CAAGAAAAGAACGCAAAGAAATGGTTGAGTGATCAAATACTCACAAACTCCTCCCGCAAGGTCTCATAACCACCGCTGCCCAGGTGCGAGGAGCCTACGCTCTCGTTCTTTTTCCTGGCCGCTTCTCTTTGTTGTTGGAACTTGTCGAGGGTCTCCTCTCTCTCCTGCTACAGCTGTCGCCACTCTATTGCATCTAGCCAGGTAAGTTTTGGCTTCCCCTTCTTTAGTGCATCGCATGCCTCTAATTTTCTGTGAGACATGGTGCTCACACAAATTCCTTTTATCCAGTCATTGCTCACCACCTCACCAGCGAGCACAAACTCAGATTTTATTGGCTCTGTTATATAATTTTTTTAATCCTGATCTCTCCTATCCCAATCTTTCAATATTTCATGCCCAAACTGTATGGTGCAAACCCTCGCCCTCATCTCCTTGCCATCACTGGTGCCCCATGATGAATAGTATATGTGCGATCTGCCGACGGTGTCCTCGTACCCCATGGGGTCTAGGTTGGAAATCGGCGTTGTCTCCACGGACGACAGTGGTGGCCACTCCCTCGGTAGAGTCGATGCATCTGTGCCACCCGAGCCACAACAACCACCGCCTGAGGAGTGACGTCTCGTGAGCATCGCGAAGAACGGCATGGTGGTCTGAGGTGTGGGAGTCGCACTTGTCCCCGCTCCCCACTGCGACATCTGCTGCACATAGCCCATCTGCTCGGGCGTAGCATCGGAGAGAAATCCCCAAAACTGATTAGGGCTCATGGCTGCTGGGGTACTGGGGAAGGTGAAATCCGGTTATCGTCTGCCATCTACCAAAGAAAACAGAGAAAATTTAAATTAGTTAATCTTCATGTGTACTATTGTAACTATTTTTCTATTTTCTAACTAAATGAATTTTCATTTTTGTTAGATTATTTGAAATTTAGTTTAGTTAGTTAGTTTTTCTTTAAGCTCACAGATTTGTATTCCGATGCGTCCTTAGGGACTAGAGCATCGTAAGGGAATACTATTGTACCATAGAAATTCCCGATACGTCATGTGTAAGATCCATGTCCCCACCGCGCTAGCAATGGAAGTAGCACTTCTTGCGCGGGGCAGGGTCCCACACTCGAGGCCTCGCCCATGGATATCCGGACAAGAGACTAATCCATCGGTTTTTTTAAAACAGAATGCGAAAATTCTTTTGCTTGGAAAGCACGGGCGATTCCACCAGGATAACTTTTTCCTAATGTAGTCAAAAGCCTTAATTAACTGAATTGATCTGACTGAACTCATAAGTTCCATAGTCAGATCAAGGGATAGATTGCACTTGGATCATAGAGACCAACGCTTTTTTCCTCATCGAGAGGCACAGCTGTTGATTCTTTTTCCATAGAATAATTTTTATCCGGGATTTACTTCATCTATCGAACTAAACAGAAATTAAGTCTCGATTTACGGATCCATCAATCCAACCTAACCCCATCCCCAGTTCCATGGGTTAGCCAACCGCCCAACCACTGTAGTGATGGGATCCAATTTAGAATTTGGTTAGGTTTTGTCCCGGGTACCAAGGAAAAGAGTTCCCAGGCCCCCTAGCCGGATGTTCATGCAAACATAAACTAGTCACACCACTTACACACCCAATATGAAATTGCCTTTTTCTCAGCATCAACTATCTTTAAAACAATCCTTTAATGAAACCATTGTGTCATTGATCACAATCCTCAAAATCTCTGGTTGAATCCTTATTTCCAATCAATCCCTCATCCGTGTACTTATGGCATCATTAGCAACCAGAACGCTCACCACCTGTTCAGTCAGGGGTCTTTTCAATAGTTCCTAGCTCATAGTACCCGGCAGTATAATCACTTATAAAAATCAGGATGGAATCTTCGTTGAAGATCAGCAAGATCAACCAACAAATCCATATAAAAGAGCCATGGACTCACCCGTTGAGGACCAGCAAGGTCAATCAACCAGATCCATGTCCGGTTTTAGAAAACAACTCTTACTCCTTGTTCTAAATAACTTCCACGACGTAGGTGTGGGTATCTTCGGCAACCCAGAGCCCGAGTACCGTATGGTCAGCACCCTCTAGGATCCTTTGCAAGTCACCTAGCGCTTCACTTCTAGCGCTTCACTTATAGGCCGCTTCCTTGGTCCCTCATCCACTGTACCGGAAGCTCACCATTTAAATTGAACCGAGGCTCGTCAACCTTGGCCGACCTTGCTACGTGAGACGTCCTCCATTGACTCTCCGTCAGCAGTTGCAACTTTATCAGTTAGGTCTTCACGACCTTAATCACAAGACGGTCAAAATGCTTCCCCAGCATTCTTGACATAAAACAGTCATTTACAAATAGGTCACAAATACAGTTTCTATATTGAACTCTCGTCTTTCCACATTATCCCTCATCATTCCACATTACTTATTTCACATTTCATTCATATGTGTACTCATTCTCATCCAATCACATCATTTTCCATCTCATCACCACAGATTCATTCACATCACATATCATATATTCACATCCCAATTCACATGTCATCACATCTCATCCATTCACTCATATCGACGACACATCATTTCATATACATATCATTTCTTCATATACACATTCGAATTCATTATTCTACATACACATCGACATTCGTACATCCACATCATACATCCAATTTCACATCCGCATTCGTACATCCACATCATACATCCAATTCCACATCCGCATTCATACATACACATCCGCATTCATACATACACATCCATACATTCACATCCACATCCATATCCACATCCATACATTCACATCCACATTCATACATCCACATCCACATCCACATCCATACATCCATTTTCACATCCACATCCACATGCATACATCCATTTTCACATCCACATCCACATTCCATATCTACATCTATACATCCACATCCATGCCCACATCCATACATCCACATTCACATTCACATTCATACATCCATATCCACATCCACATCCATACATCCATTTCCACATCCACATCCACATCCCATACATCCATTTCCACATCCACAATGCATACATCCATTTTCACATCCACATTCCATATCTACATCTATACATCCACATCCATGCCCACATCCATACATCCACATTCACATTCACATCCCATATATCCATATCCACATTCCACATTCATATATCCATATCCGCATTCACATTCATACATTCATTTTCACATCCTCATTCATACATCCACATCCACATACATACATCCATACAACCACATCCATACATCCACATCCATTTACATCTATCTGATTCCTATCATATCTATTTATAGAATGTAGGAGAATTCTAATTTTTTGATATAAAGATTCTTTACGCATCTAATTAGGCATAAAGACAACTTTAGTAAGAATAACACTTTTATAAAAATCCTTTTATACATCTATTTAGGCATAAGTTCAATTTTAAGAAAAATAACACTTTTCAATTAAAAATAAACCTTCATAAATTCCATTTTAATGAGAATAACACTTTTAAATAAAAATAAATCTTTTATGCATCTAACTATGCATAAATTTAATTTCAATGAAAATAATACTTTCGAAATAAAAATAAATTTTTTATGCATCTTTCTATGCATAAAATAAATATTGATAAGAATAACTCTTTTGAATTAAAAATAAAATTCTTTATGCATCTTTCTATGCAAAAAATCAAAATTGATAAAAATAACTCTTTTGAATTAAAAATAAAATTCTTTATGCATCTTTCTATGCAAAAATCAAAATTGATGAAAATAACTCTTTTGAATTTAAAATAAAATTCTTTATGCATCTTTCTATGCATGAAATCAAAATTGATGAAAATAACTCTTTTGAATTAAAAATAAAATTATGTATGCATCTTTCTATGCATGAAATCAAAACTGATGAAAATAACTCTTTTGAATTAAAAATAAAATTCTTTATGCATCTTTCTATGCATGAAATCAAAGTTGATGAAAATAACTCTTTTGAATTAAAAATAAAATTCTTTATGCATCTTTCTATGCAAAAATCAAAATTAATGAAAATAACTCTTTTGAATTAAAAATAAAATTCTTTATGCATCTTTCTATGCATGAAATCAAAATTGATGAAAATAACTCTTTTGAAATAAAAATAAAATTCTTTATGCATGAAATCAAAATTGATGAAAATAACTCTTTTGAATTAAAAATAAAATTCTTTATGCATCTTTCTATGCAAAAATCAAAATTGATGAAAAGAACTCTTTTGAATTAAGAAAAAAATTCTTTATGCATCTTTCTATGGATAAAATCAAAATGGAAAATATGTGAGAGGAGCCTAGAGCTCAAAAAAACACATGAAATATGGAAATATATAATGCACATAAAAGGGTGATGAAAATAACACTTTTGGATTAAAATAAATTCTTTATGTATCATTCCATGCATAAATCCAATTTAGTAGAAATTACACTTTTAGAATAAGAGAATTTCTCTTATGCATCTAATTTATGCATAAAATCCATTTATGATGAAAATCACACTTTTAATAAAAAAATATATATCTTTTATGCATATGTTTATGCATACAAATCATTTATGATGAAAATCACACTTTTTATATAAAAAATATATCTTTTATGCATTTGTTTATGCATACAAATCATTTATGATAAAAATCACACTTTTTATATAAAAAATATATCTTTTATGCATATGTTTATGCATACAAATCATTTATGATAAAAGTAACACTTTTATAATAATAATAAAAATATACTTTTATGTATAGAAATCAATAATGATAAAAGTAACACTTTTATAATTAAAAAATATTCTTTTATGCATAAAAATCAATATGATGAAAGTAACTCTTTTGTAATTAAAAAAATACTTTTATACATTATTTTAAGCATAAAATACTTTTATACATTATTTTAAAAAAATACTTTTATACATTATTTTAAGCATAAAAATCCATAATGAAGAAAGTAACACTTTCATAATAAAACAATTATCAAAATAAGTATCTTTCATAGAATTTAATTCTATTAAAAATAATTCTTTTATAAAAATTAATCAATATGCATCTTTTTATGCATGAATGAAAATGACACTTTTAGAATACTCTAATGATGGGGATTACTCTTTTTGATTAATAAAAGATAAAATTTATTTCACAATTTTTCAGAAACTTTTACCATAACCTCCTTTGTATGGCTGACCATTTTTCAAATTTTAAGTCTCTAAAATTAATTAGAAGTGCACCAAGAGTATTTAAATCATTCTAAAGTAAACATTTTTCTACTTATTTAAGAGAAACATTTTGAAAAACTTGATTTTATTCATTAATCATTCATCTAGGATAAACAATGGTTGGATTTACTAGAGAAGAGAGGGAAATGCCTTTTTGCAACAATGAGGCATAACATCATTTTTAATTTAGAGAAGACAAAAATCATAAAAAACCATAAAAACCATAAAAGAATAGAAAAGAGAAGAATCTCCAACTTACATTGAGAATTTGAGAGCTTTTCTTTGGCTTGATGGTTTGAGGGTTCTACTCTTGTTTGGAAACAAGAGTGGCCACCAATCTTTTGGAAGAGGAAAGGTCAAAAACTAATGAATTATGAGTAAAATTCATTGTTTTTGGCACTTGGGAGAGGCAGGGTAACAGTGTAAAAATACTATTGAGTTTCAACAAAGGGGAAGGCTTCTATTTATAGGAAAAAGTGAGCTTCTAACCAAGCAAACTGATTCTAGAATTTTCTGGATCAGTTTGGTCAATTTTTGATCATTTTTAGGTCAGTTTTGCTCACTTTTTGGATCTAGTTGAAACAAGAGAGAGGAGAGATAAAAATATCTCATTATTTGGGAGTTTAAAACTCATTCAAGCATGTGAAATAGGCGCCTCCTTCATGAGGAGAATTCCCCCATACTGAGGTGTCAAAAATGTATCATTTCATCTAAATATCTCTCTTTTTTATCTATTAATCTTGTCCTTAGTCAACTCTTCATCTTATGTGAGTATTTACTCATTTTTGGGAGATTTTCCTTTTATTCTTCTATTTATCTCCTCCCTACATTTGGATGAATCTTATTGGTCCATAGGAACCTTAATTTAAAATTTCGAAAAAATCTTCACCCCCAGGATAATGCCTCTTGAACAGATTATACTTAATTTGTAATGCACCTTCTGAAAATCTTTTTGAACTTCTATTTCAGAGGAACTTATTTTAATAAGATGAGATATTTTTCTATCAAAAAATATTTAAAATTTGAATTACCACACTCTCTAGAAGATTTTCTCTCTCTAGGCCAAAACTGGTAGAAACAAGATCTTTTATATTTTTGAAGAGGGATTTGACTACAGCGGAAGATACTGGACATCCTGAGAGGCTGGGGAGGAATCTTACATTTTACCCCACTTAAAAAACGCGAGATGTCCTCATCTCGCAGCGGAAGAGGGATTTGACTACAGCGGAAGATACTGGACATCCTGAGAGGCTGGGGAGGAATCTTACATTCTACCCCACTTAAAAAACGCGAGATGTCCTCATCTCGCAGGTGGAGTATGATCTCTTTCATCTTCTTCTTCTTGTTCAATCACTTCCAGTGTTGTTGCCTTGGAAGTGGACAGCCGATTTGGGAACAACTCTCTTTGACTTCCCCTATTTTGAGGTGGAGGTCTTGCATTACTTTGGATTGAAACTGCAGGTTGGATAGAGGGTCTACCTCTGGGATTTCCCTGATTTTGGCAGATAGAACCGTGATTACTCTCGAAGGAAGGGACTGGATTCTGGAATCTTGATCCCTGATTTCCGTGCACTGAAAACCTTGATCCAAAAGGAGTTGGGCAATCCATGCTGCGATGTCCAAATCCTTGGCAGTTATAGCATTTCACTCTCTTGTTCAAGGGTGGAACTTTTGAAGTAGGGAGTTGAGTTTCGGGAAAAGGGCATTTCTTCCATTCTGGAACTTCACATATCTTGGGTTTGACCCTGATATCTCTTAGGCAGAGGAAGGTTGGAATCACCTTCTGGGAATAAAAACCTTTTGAAAGGTGATGGTGCTAGCTTTGGCGGGACTTTGGCATCAAAGGCTTTGGCGAAATCTTTCGCCATTCTTACTGCTTCGGCCATTGAGATAGGTTTTGCATTCTTGACTAAAGTATCCAATGGCTCGTTCATTCCCCGAATGAACCTGGCCATCAGCTGCTCTTCATCCAATTGAGGGGAATATTTAAGGAGAAGGGCAAAAGCCTGATGGTACTCTTCAATTGTCCGATTTTCTTGCTTTAGTTCCAAGAGCTCATTCATCTTAGTTTCAAGAAAGCCTGGGGGACAAAACCTCTTTCTGAGATAAGCCTTGAGATCCGTCCAGGTTTGGGTATTTCAGTCTAGATGGTTTGTCTCGCAGTGATTCCTCCACGCAACCCTGGCTGTTTCCACAATCTTTAACCTGGCGAGAGCCATCTTGCTTCTCTCATTGTAGCCAGTTACATCAAAATATTCCTCCATGGCCTCAATCCACTTTTCTACAACTTCACCTAAGTGTTCCCCTTCACCCTTGAAGGGACGAGGCTGTGAACTATGAAGAGTTTTACGAACATCTAGGTCGAGCTCTTCTTTATCGAGTTGGGGATTAACATTTCTACCACGACGACCTCGATCCATGTTCCTATCAATACGAAAATTCTTGTTAAGTTTCTTTATTTATGATTCAATCCGATTTTTGATTCAACTGATTCTAGGGTTCTTTAAATAGGTTGGCTCTCCACATAATCATGGGGTAAAGATACTCATATAGAACGTATTATTAGTTAACAATTCATTCAGAATTATCTCATTCATATCTTTAACACAATAGTGGTCCATCAGACTGAATTTTTCTATCTAAACAATCCTCCATGGGGATTTCAATTTTTTAGATTTTTAATTTATAACTTGATCCACTGATCAAAAGTTAACAGTAGTAATCTACCAGCACAATCCACTAATCTCATAGTGATTGGCTAAAGTCATTAACGTCATTCTAGCTACAAACATTATCACAGGGACTCGTCCGATTCATCCTCATTGCGATTTCGCTCAGCTTATTATATTTCAACCAAATTTTAGGGATCATCATTTTTCAATCAGAATCCAAATCAACTCATCAGTTCTCAACCAGAATTTAAAAATCATATCAATCACATTCAAATTCATCAACTGGATAGCATTAATGCTTATCATTTTAAGTCTTAGATTTACTCGTATATACTGCCAGTAAAGAGCTGTAGTTATACCCTCGGTATATACGGGTAGTCATAGTTCTTGGAACTATAACGTAAATACCATCATGTCTAGGCCCCAAGCAAGTCAAGGATTCCATACAATTGCGGTACTTCCATCTGAAGACCCAATTACTAATTTATGAATTTCAGTTTGAATATCAAATTGTATGAATTTTATCACACAATTACAACCTTTTAGTGCTTCTTGATAAATTTTTGACATATTTGGCTTCTCGGTTGATCCTCATTAGCCAAATAGCTCTGATACCAACTGTAAGATATCCTTGTCCCCACTGCGCAACAATTTCAGGGGTGCTAGCAGCGGAAGTAGCACTTCTTGCACGAGGCAGGGTCCCACACTCAGGGCCTCGCCACGGATATCTGGACAAGAGACTAATCCATCGATTTTTCCAAAACCGAACCCGAAAAAACTTCCTTTGCCTGGAAAGCACGGGAGATTCCACCAGGATAACTTTTCCCTAACGTAGTCAAAAGCCTTAATTAACTGAACTGATCTGACCGAACTCGTAAGTTCCATAGTCAGATCAAGGGACAAATTGCACTTGGATCATAGAGACCAACGCTTTTTTCCTCGTCTCGCGAGAGACACAGCCGTTGATTCTGACCGAACTCGTAAGTTCCATAGTCAGATCAAGGGACAAATTGCACTTGGATCATAGAGACCAACGCTTTTTTCCTCGTCTCGCGAGAGACACAGCCGTTGATTCTTTTTCCATAGAATAATTTTTGTCCGAGATTTACTTCATCTATCGAACTAAACAGAAATTGAGTCTCGATATACGGATCCATCAATCCAGCCTAACCCCATCCAGTCCCATGGGTTAGCCAACCGCCCAACCACTGTAGTGATGGGATCCAATTTAGAATTTGGTTAGGTTTTGTCCTGGGTACCAGGGAAAAGAGTTCCCAGGCCCCCTAGCCGGATGTTCATGCAAACATAAACTAGTCACACCACTCACACCCAATATGAAATTGCCTTTTTGTCCTGGGTACCAGGGAAAAGAGTTCCCAGGCCCCCTAGCCGGATGTTCATGCAAACATAAACTAGTCACACCACTTACACACCCAATATGAAATTGCCTTTTTCTCAGCATCAGCTATCTTTAAAACAGTCCTTTAATGAAACCATTGTGTCACTGATCACAATCCTCAAACTCTTTGGTTGAATCCTTATTTCCAATCAATCCTTCACCGGTGTACTTATGGCATCATTGGCAATTAGAACGCTCACCACCTGTTCACTCAGGGGTCTTTTCAATAGTTCCTAGCTCATAGTACCCGGCAATATAATCACTTATAAAAATTAGGATGGAATCTTTGTTGAAGATCAGCAAGATCAACCAACAGATCCATATAAAAGAGCCATGGACTCATCCGTTGAGGACCAGCAAGGTCAATCAACCAGATCCATGCCCGGTTTCACAAAACAACTCTTACTCCTTGTTCTAAATATTTTCCACGATGCACGTGTGGGTATCCTCGGCCACCCAGAGCCCGAGCACCATAGGGTCAGCACCCTCTAGGATCCTTCGCAGGTCACCTAGCGCTTCACTCATAGGCCGCTTCCTTGGTCCCTCATCCACCGTACTAGAAGCTCACCATTTAAATCGAACCGAGGCTGGTCAAGACCTCGGCCGACCTTGCTACGTGAGACGTTCTCCATTGACTCTCCGTCTCAGCAGTTGTAACTTTATCAATTAGGTCTCCACCACGACCCTAATCACAAGACGGTCAAAATGCTTCCATAGCATTCTTGACATAAAACAGTCATTTACAAATAGGTCACAAATACCGTTTTTACGTTGAACTCGTCTTTCCACATTATCCCTCATCAGTCCACATTACTTATTCCACATTCCATTCATATGTGTACTCATTCTCATCCAATCACATTACTTATTCCACATTCCATTCATATGTGTACTCATTCTCATCCAATCACATCATTTTCCATCTCATCACCAGAGATTCATTCACATCACATATCATATATTTTCATTCCAATTCACATGTCATCACACCTCAGAGAGTGAGAGCGAGAGAGATGGGGAGGAAACACGGGTATGGACCTGCTCTCAATATCATCATCCAAGAATACATACATCCATACAACCACATCCATTTACATCTATCTCATTCCTATCACATCTTATCACATCTATTTATAGAATGTAGGAGAATTCTACTTTTTTGATATAAAGATTCTTTACGCATCTAATTAGGCATAAAGACAACTTTAGTAGGAATAACACTTTTATAAAAATCCTTTTATACATCTATTTAGGCATAAGTTCAATTTTAAGGAAAATAACACTTTCGAATTAAAAATAAACCTTTTATGCATTTTATTATGCATAAATTCCATTTTAATTAGAATAACACTTTTAAAATAAAAATAAATCTTTTATGCATCTAACTATGCGTAAATTTAATTTCAATGAAAATAATACTTTTGAAATAAAAATAAATCTTTTATGCATCTTTCTATGCATAAAATCAATATTGATAAGAATAACTCTTTTGAATTAAAAATAAAATTCTTTATGCATCTTTCTATGCATAAAATCAAAATTGATGAAAATAACTCTTTTGAATTAAAAATAAAACTCTTTATGCATCTTTCTATGCAAAAATCAAAATTGATAAAAATAACTCTTTTGAATTAAAAATAAAATTATTTATGCATCTTTCTATGCATAAAATCAAAATTGATGAAAATAACTCTTTTGAATTAAAAATAAAATTCTTTATGCATCTTTCTATGCATAAAATCAAAATTGATGAAAATAACTCTTTTGAATTAAAAATAAAATTCTTTATGCATCTTTCTATGCAAAAATCAAAATTAATGAAAATAACTCTTTTGAATTAAAAATAAAATTCTTTATGCATCTTTCTATGCATAAAATCAAAATTGATGAAAATAACTCTTTTGAATTAAAAATAAAATTCTTTAGGCATCTTTCTATGCATAAAATCAAAATTGATGAAAATAACTCTTTTGAATTAAAAATAAAATTCTTTATGCATCTTTCTATGCAAAAATCAAAATTGATGAAAATAACTCTTTTGAATTAAAAATAAAATTCTTTATGCATCTTTCTATGCAAAAAAAAAAATTGATGAAAATAACTCTTTTGAATTTAAAATAAAATTCTTTATGCATCTTTCTATGCATGAAATCAAAATTGATAAAAATAACTCTTTTGAATTAAAAATAAAATTCTTTATGCATCTTTCTATGCAAAAATCAAAATTGATGAAAATAACTCTTTTGAATTAAAAATAAAATTCTTTATGCATCTTTCTATGCATAAAATCAAAATTGATGAAAATAACACTTTTGGATTAAAATAAATTCTTTATGCATCTTTTCATGCATAAATGCAATTTAGTAGGAATTACACTTCTAGAATAAGAGAATTTCTCTTATGCATCTAATTTATGCATAAAATCCATTTATGATGAAAATCACACTTTTAATAAAAAATATATATATCTTTTATGCATATGTTTATGTATACAAATCATTTATGATGAAAATCACACTTTTTATATAAAAAAATATATCTTTTATGCATGTGTTTATGCATACAAATCATTTATGATGAAAATCACACTTTTTATATAAAAAATATATCTTTTATGCATATGTTTATGCATACAAATCATTTATGATAAAAGTGACACTTTTATAATAATAAAAAAGTATTCTTTTATGCATAGAAATCAATAATGATAAAAGTAACACTTTTATAATTAAAAAAATATTCTTTTATGCATAAAAATCAATATGATGAAAGTAACTCTTTTGTAATTAAAAAAATTCTTTTATACATTATTTTAAGCATAAAAATCCATAATGAAGAAAGTAACACTTTCATAATAAAAAAAATTATCAATAAGTATCTTTCATAGAATTTAATTTTATTGAAAATCATTCTTTTATAAAAATTAATCAATATGCATCTTTTTATGCATGAATGAAAATGACACTTTTAGAATACTCTAACGATGGGGATTAGTCTTTTTGATCAATAAAAGATGGAATTTATTTCATAATTTTTTAAAAAAATTTGCCATAACCTCCTTTGTATGGCTGACCATTTTTAAATTTTTAAGTCTCTAAAATTAATTATAAGTGCACCAAGAGTATTTAAATCATTCTAAAGTAAACATTTTTCTACTTATTTAAGAGAAACATTTTGAAAAACTTGATTTTATTCATTAATCATTCATCTAGGATAAAGAATGGTTGGATTTACTAGAGAAGAGAGGGAAATGCCTTTTTGCAATGAGGCATAACATCATTTTTGATATAGAGAAGACAAAAATCATAAAAAACCATAAAAACCATAAAAGAATAGAAAAGAGAAGAATCTCCAACTTACATTGATAATTTGAGAGCTTTCCTTTGGCTTGATGGTTTGAGGGTTCTACTCTTGTTTGGAAACAAGAGTGGCCACCAATCTTTTGGAAGAGGAAAGGTCAAAAACTAATGAATTATGAGTAAAATTCATTGTTTTTGGCACTTGGGAGAGGCAGGGTAACAGTGCAAAAATACTATTAAGTTTCAACAGGGCTCCTTGGTTCCAGTCTTTAAACTCTTTCACATCTGCAGCAGTCGGTATCTCCGGTGCCTCTTCATGCTCACCTTCTATGTAGTCCCAATAGCCTTTTCCCATCAGGAAATTCGTCAACCTGAACCTCCAAGCATGGAAGTTATTCTTATCTAACTTCTCAGCCACAATCTGGGTAATCCCATCATTTGACATCTTGCCAAACACACAATTTTACCAGAAACAGCACTCTGGTTTGTCCTGCACAAACTGCTGTATTTCCTGCAGTGGTACTGTAGTACTCTCAAATATCATAACCAGTGACCTCAATGTGCATACATACACCCAATGGTAACTGTAGACCTCTTTCCAGCACCCACAGTGTCTGCACAGTCAATCTGTCTTCATGCAGTTCTTAAAACAGAGTACTGCAGAGAATCAATGACTTACCCGCAGTACTCGAAATCGCCTGCTTTCTAAAAAACGAAGGTCCAGACGCGCTCGAAACGCGTTTTCGGCCCAGAAAACACTGTCCAACTCGGACAGTATAGTTGCCCTATAGCTTTACTCCCACGAAGAAAGCTCCTCAATCAGAGATCGTTGTCGGTGCCTCCTGTAGAGCTCCTGACAAGGGTGTAGTCACCAACACAAATAGGGAAGAGTAGTTGCAGCTCTTACCCTCATACCACTTCTTGTGGTTCTCTTGCTTGCAGCTCAGTCCTTAGCACGAACCAGGCTCTGATACCATGAAAAGATGCAGGGGGGAGAGAGCTTGAGCTCTTGCAAGCACACACACACTCACAAAAACCAAATAGAGAACACACAAGGTGAGAGGGTGAAATCTTCTTCTTCTTCACTCAACACTCAACACACTATATACAAGATAAGAGTACACATAATATGAAAAGGTACTCAACCAATACATACACAGGTTCTCTATAGTGTGAACCCAACTAAATGAGCTGGCGCTATAACTATGCCAGTCTCTAGAATGGCTGTCACACAGCCTGTCATCCCACTGGCTGCATATCTCCCATGATCTCACCAACCATGCCAGTGGTGTAAGTGTGGGGCCTATCCACCAGGCGGGTCATCAGTGTCCACCGCCTCACTAGACGATCTCGATATCTCAACATTCCGCAGTTGGCGGACCCGGGAACAGCACCGTACAGTATTCCGCAATCGAATCCGGAACAGCACTATACGGTATTCCGCAGCCGATCAAACTGTATGGTATTCCGCAGTGGGCATAGCACTGTACGGTATTCTGCAACCGAATCCGAAACAGCACTATACGGTATTTCGTAGCCGCGAACTCAGATCCAAACTGTATGGTACTCTGCACAGCTGAACTCGAAACCAAACTGTATGGTACCCCGCAGCAGAACCGGACTGTACAGTACCCCGCAGCCAGAATCGGACTCCATCGTCGAACCCAGAACCGGACTGTACGGTACTCCGCAGTTGAACCTGGAACCAAACTGTACGGTACCCCCCGCAGTCGTTGAACTGTACCGTAATCCACGTCGAAACCAAAACTGGACTATACGCTACTCTGTAGCCCCACGGGCCGCACTGTACGGTACCTAGCAGCCACATCGGAACTGCACTGTACGCAATCGCCCCAGAACCGTACCTAGCAGCCACACTGTACGGTACCTAGCAGCCACATCGAAACTGCACTGTACGCAGTCGCCCCAAAATTGTAACACCACAATCCGCAGTCAGCAGAAAATCATTAAGAAAAATAGAAAGTTGCGTGGTGGAAAGGTGATAACTATTTGAGGTGGCCACATGGCATACTCAAAATGAAAAAGGCAAGGGACACTTGGAAGAAGGCACTTACATCAAAACTCCCAACCCATTGCCAGTTTTTCACCTATTTAAAGAGACTTGGCACACCCATTTGGACACAGAGAGTATAGACTCACAAATCAAGTACCATGAAAAGGAAATTCTACCAGAGCTAAGTTGCAAAAGCTCTACTACCGAAACAAAAATTCAACCCTCAAGAACAAAAAGAAGCTATTCATTGAAGTTCAAAAGGCAGCCCTTTCACCTCAGACTGACAGGTGATAAGTTTCTGTTCTCTCTCTTTGAGAGTAGTAACATAGAAAGAGTTTGATAAACTCTTGGCTTAGAAGAAAGATTCTCCCTCTCTTTGAGAGCACTGTAGCCATAGAAAGAGTTTGAAAAACTCTTGGCTCAGTATTTTTCTCTCTAAGAGTGCGAGGAATAGTTTATGACGCATGCTACGTAGAAATCCTTTGGATTGTAGCATTAGATAGGCATAAGAAGATCTTGGCTCAGTATTTTTCTCTCTAAGAGTGCGAGGAATAGTTTATGACGCATGCTACGTAGAAATCCTTTGGATTGTAGCATTAGATAGGCATAAGAAGATCTTGGCTCAGTATTTTTCTCTCTAAGAGTGCGAGGAATAGTTTATGACGCATGCTACGTAGAAATCCTTTGGATTGTAGCATTAGATAGGCATAAGAAGATCTTGGGATCTTGGCCTTAGATAAAAAGAAGAGGATGGGAGTTTCATCTCCCCGTTTGTGTGCTTGTATAGACTCTCTTTCCCCATAGTAATAAAGAAGATGTTTATGAGGGGGGGACCAGCCCATCTTCTGGTCCCCAATCTGTTTGTTAAGTTGTTCTCTTTTAAATTGATTATTGAAATATTAAAGTGAAAAGTGCGCTTCCTACCTGTGAGACAGTGGTATCAGAGCAAGGACTCCTTTCTTTTTCTTAAAAGAAGGATGGTTCTTGGTAGATAATCGGATAGAGAATCATGGTGCAAGAAGAGACAACTCGAGAATAAGAGCTCAACACTCTTAAGAGGTAGATTGCTGAAATGCAGTCCTTACTCTCTACTCTAGAAGTTAGAACAGTCTTGGATTCTCTTCGAAGAACCCAAGAGCAGCACGTAGAAGGTGCTGCCAAACAGCCCACTCCTGCTATAGACCAAAAGGAGCAGGATAAGGACAAGGCAGGTAGTTATGCATGAAGAGAAAGACAAGGCCTCTAAAGAGAAAGAGAAGTTTGCATCGCCATCCAATGAAGGAGAATCGAACCCTTCCATTTCTCTTTTCAAGGGACTTGAAGATCAAGAGCTCTCTTCTCTTAACCTATCTCCTAGCACTTCTCGTGGAGCCCGTGCTTTTCACGATTCTCGTCTCCACGCTGCTACTACTACTATTACGCCAACCATCGGCAAAGGGCGGCCAACCAGGTGGCCAGCCCTTAGGCGGCCAACCAGCCCAGCCAGGCGGCAGCTAGCGTGGCCAGCCAGGCCAGCCAGGCGGTGACGGCGGCCAGCCAGCAAGGCCAACTGGGCGGCGGCCAACCAAACCAGGCGGCGGCCAGCCACAGGCAGCCAGCCAGCCAGCCGAAGAAATATAAAAAATAAATAAATTATTATTTATTTTCTTCCATATTTTAATTATTTATTTTTAATAAAATTAAAAATGAAACTAAATTCAAACGGATCCTCTCTCTCGGCTAGGGAGGAGGGATAATCCCAGCAAGGCACAGCCTCTCGATCATTTTTTTTTTTGTTATGAGTTGCAGGCATTTTTTTCTCTCGGATCGGAGCATCCCGGAGAAGCGGCGCTGTCTGGAGGCTCGCAGCGCAACACAAATCGACAGGCGACCGTTAAGGGGGGTGACTATTCTCTCTCCACCACTGCTCATTTTATTAGCGTTTTTTTTTGTAATTTCTGAGTTCTCGCATTGTTTTTTGCAAGAATTAAAGATGTCTGCTAGGCGTAGTGTGTCCCCACCACCTTCTACTTCTCTAGGTTTTTCAGGTCTCTTGTCCTCGGTCGCGGGTTTTTTAGGTCTCTTGTCCTCGGTCTCGCGGGTTTGACCCCGACCGAATTGTTAGGCCGTTACACGCCCGACCGTTGTCTGGTCTGGAGTGCACTCGTCGATCACGCGTGATCCGCCAGCGCCCTCCTCGTCTATTGACCTCACCTTAGGACCCAGCGAGCCCGCAGTGGCCGCATTGGCAGATGATCCCTTTCTGGCCGACGAGCCAGAAGACATGAACACCGACGTCGTCGAGGGGACCGAGGAGGACCTCTTGGATTATGACGATGACGATTATGACCTATTGGACCCTGCTCACGTCCTGACAGAGATGGAGCCTAGTGGACTGTTTAAATATCTTAATGCCAAACTGAACAATATGGGTAAAGTCCAGGCTGATTTAGTCACGATGCTACAGAGCATCTCCACACGGTTAGATGCACTGACAGCTACCTTGGCTAGTACTTTGACTCCTCGTGGTAGCCGAGCTCCTGCGGCACGGGTGAGCATAGCCTCGCCAATGGTTGCAGGAGTACAGGAGGCCAATGCGCCTGCGGGGCCATCCGTAGAGCGACAGCTTCGTCGTTATTAAAAGACTTAAAGCCGCCTAGTTTTGGTGGCAAGGAGAAGGAAAGAAACAAGGACTCGGTCAATATGTTTCTAGCGAAGTGGTCAGATTTGCACGCGCTGCGACGACAGCAGCCTAGCCGTATACAGCCCGTAGAGGCTAGCCTCTCATTAACCGGCAAAGCGTACAAGTGGTGGATGAGTTTAACAACTCGCCCTGCCACTTGGACGGAGTTTGAAACGATGTTTCGAAAGGAATTTTTGCCTATTAATGAGGTAGAGAGAAGCTGAGAGTTATGGGACAAGTGCTCGATGGAGAACAAATCCCTAACTCAGTACATCTCAGACTATAGGGAGATAGTACTCAAGCTAAAGGGAATCGATGCATTCCAGACATTGCGAGGCTTTAAGAGAGGCCTCAAAGATGATTACCTTGAGTACGTAGAGCCCTTACAGCCTAAAGACTTAGCAGAGGCAATTAAGTACGCGCAGATATTTGATGACATCAAGCACCGTAGTGCACGTGGTGGTTCGAGTAGGGCCGATGGTAGTGAAAAGAGGCGGTCAGGCCTTAAAAGAAAAGGGTTCCGCAGTGATAAACAAGGGGATAGGACGGACCAGAATGGACAGGGTGGTCATTGGTCTAAAAAACCGCGACTATCCAGGAAGAAAAGAGACACCGAAATCCAAAAGAAAGAGCAATATATTAAAGCACGAAAGAAAAATCGCTGCTTTAATTGCAATGATGTAGGGCACACGAAGGCTGAGTGTCCAAAGCCTAAAGCCAGCACGAGTGGCAACGAGCCCAAAAAAGATGGTAAATCTTCTAGGCAGTTGCATACACTGCAGAGACTCCCTCTCTGTTCCGCAGAGTTCAGAGAGGTGACAGTGTGTCATTGCGATGAGCATCACGCTTGTTCAGTGACACCAGCGATGTGGCAGCCTACTGTAGGTCCGCATGACATGGTGCGCATGTATGGCACCATAGGTGGCCGTAGAGTCACAGTTTTTATTGATGATGGAGCTAGCCACAACTTCTTGAACTACTCGTTAGTCAAGAAGTTGGGTTGACTGAGACTCGGAGTGATCATGAGTATACTGTTGGCCTAGCCAATGGATATGACAAAACGGTATGGAATACCGTAGTATTGGGGGTCCCATTATCTATGCAGGACTACGAGGCTCCGCTTGACTTTCAGGTCATGCACTTAGCCAGAGCAGACGTATATCTAGGCAGGGAGTGGTTGTATGGCTTGGGCCCTAGTCTAGCTCGGAATTACTTACATAATACACTATGTTTTGAGCACGGAGGTAGAGTCATTACCCTGCAGGGCGACCGTACTGTCCCTGCCACACCACTTATTTCCTCCATGGAGTTGTGTACAGCGGTCCGCAAAGACCAGATAGCAGAGGTATATGCTTGTTACCCTCTTTTGAATTCTGTTTCCGTAGATGAAACGATAAATGATGTTTGCGTAGACAAACAAGGAAAACAAGATTGCCTTGGACGAGACCCACTATTTGAAAACCCTGTTTGGCATGCATGTGATTCAAACAAGAAAAAATCCAAGGTGAATGAGACATTAAAGAAAAAGTACGTAGATACTTTAAACTATTTACTAGAGGAATTTCAGGATGTTTTTCCTGATGATTTACCAGATGGTTTACCACCATCTAGAGAAGTAGACCATGGCATCGAAGTTATGCCAGGATCAAAACCTACAAGCAAACCTGCTTATAGATTAAGCCACTCCGAGGCACAGGAGGTGGATAAACAATTAATGGAATATTTGAACAAAGGCTTTATTCGGCCTAGTTCAAGTCCGTGGGCATCGCCTATTCTTCTCGTAAAGAAGAAAGACGGATCTATGCGGATGTGCATAGACTATAGGGCTCTTAATCAAATAAAGATTAAGAACAAGTATCCAATGCCACGCATGGATGAGTTGTTTGATCAACTCTATGGATTGAGATACTTTACAAAAATAGACCTGAGATCTGGGTATCATCAGGTTAGAATAAAAGCAGAAGATGTTGCGAAGACAGCATTTAGGACCCGTTTCGGGCATTTTGAGTTTTTGGTTATGCCATTTGGGCTAACCAATGCTCTAGCGACGTTTATGACGCTGATGGACAGCATTTTTTACGTCCATATCTAGGAAAATTCGTAGTAGTTTTCCTAGATGATATTCTTGTGTACAGTAAGACACAGAAAGAACACATAGAGCATTTGTGTCTAGTGTTCGAGTTGTTGCAAGAGCACAAACTATTTGCAAAGAAGAGCAAATGTGAATTTTTGGAAACAGAAATTCACTACCTTGGCCATATTATATCCGCCGATGGTACGCGGATGGAGCTAGAAAAAGTAGAGGCTATTCTTAAATGGCGAGCGTCGAAGAATCTCGAGGAACTGCAGATTTTTCTTGGCATGTCGGGGTTCTATCGACAATATGTGAAGGACTACGCGAAGATCACATTCCCGTTGATGGCTGACCAATTACGGTCAAAAACTAAAAACATTAGTTGGGGGGAAGCCCAACAGAAGAGCTTTGATAAGCTCAAGGTGACCGTAGCAGCTGCACCTGTTTTGACTATTGTCCATCCAAATGAGCCGTTTGTTTTGGAAACAGACGCTAGTAATGAGGCCATTGGGGCCGTACTTATGCAAAGGGGACGCCCAATTGCATTTGAGAGTAAAAAGTTAGATCGTGCGCAGCGTAACTACTCGGCTTACAAGCGAGAGTTACTAGTGATAGTTCATGCACTGAAAAAGTGGAGACACTATTTATATGGTGCTACTTTTGAGGTTCGGACGAACCATGAAAGTCTGAAATGGCTTTCAAGTCAAACTGAACTGAGGGGTAGAAAAGCTCGGTGGGCAGAGATTCTAAAGGAGTTTGACCTTGAGATACGTTACCAGAAAGGTAAGTATAACGTGGTGGCAGATGCACTTAGTCGCATGCCACAGATTAATGAACTTAGTTTCACAGTCTTCAAGAATGATTTTGTGAGATCCCTGTTCCCACCGCGCAACGGATTCAGGGTGCTAACAACGGAAGTAACACATCTTGCGCGGGTCAGGGTCTCACACTCGGGGCCTCACTCACGGATATCCGGACAAGAGACTAATCCGTCGGTTTTTCCAAAACCGAACCCGAAAAAAACTTTCCTTATCCGGAAAGCACGGGCGATTCCACCAGGATAACTCTTTACTCTAACGTAGTCAAGATCATTACTGATCAAACTGATCCGACTGCACCTCTAACAGTACTTGGTCAGATCAAGGAAGAAACTTGCACTTGGATCATTGGGATCAACGCTTTTTTTTCCATCAAGAGGCAGAGCCGTTGATTCCTATCCATAGAACAATTACTATCCGGGATTTACTTCATCTATCGTAGTAATAGAAATTAAATCTTAATTTACGGATCCAACCTCCCAACCACTGTAGTGATGGGATCCAATTAGGAATTTGGTTAGGTTTTGTCCCGGGTACCAGGGAAAAGAGTTCCTAGGCCCCCTAGCCAGAAGTTCATACAAACATAAAACTAGTCACACCACTTACACACCCAATATGAAATTGCCTTTTTCTCAGCATCAATTAACTTTCAAACAATCCTTTAATGAAACCATTATGTCACTGATGACAATACTCAAAGTCTCTGGTTGAATCCTTATTTCCCGTCATTCATTCATCGGTGTACTTATGGCATCATTGGCAACCAGAACGCTCACCACCTGTTCACTCAGGGGCCTTTTCCATAGTTTCTAGCTCATAGTAACCGGCAATATATTCATATAATAGAATGGAATCTCCGTGGAAGATCAGCAAGATCAACCCACAGATCCATATAAAAGAGCCATGGACTCATCCGTTTGAGGACCAGCAAGGTCAATCAACCAGATCCATGCTCGGTTTCAGAAAACAACTCTTACTCCTTGTTCCAATATCTTCCTCGACGCACGTGTGGGTATCTTCGGCGACCCAGAGCCCGAGCACCGTATGGTCAGCACCCTCTAGGATCCTTCGCAGGTGACCTAGCGCTTCACTCATAGTCCGCTTCCTTGGTCCCTAATCCACCGTACCGGAAGCTCACCATTTAAATCGAACCGAGGCTGGTCAAGACCTCGACCGACCTTGCTACGCGAGACGTCCTCCATTGACTCTCCGTCAACTTATCAGTTCGGTCTTCATGACCTTAATCCTCAAGACGGTCAAAATGCTTTCCCAGCATTCTTGACATAAACCAGTCATTTACAAACAATCACAAAATACAGTTTCTATAACGAACTCTCGTCTTTCCACATTATCCACTCTCGGACCACATTACTTATTCCCTATTCCATTCAATGTGTACTCATTCTCATCCATTCACTCATATAGACTACACATTATTTCACATACACATTCACATTCATTATTCTACATACATATCCATGTTCGTACGTCCACATCATATATCCAATTTCACATTCATACATACGCATCTACATGCATACATCTATTTTCACATCCTCATTCATACATCCACATTATACATACATCCAATTTCACATTCATACATACGCATCTACATGCATACATCTATTTTCACATCCTCGTTCATACATCCACATTCACATACATACATCTACATCCGAATCTACATCCATACATCCACATCCACATCTTCATTCACATTCACATCCATACATCCACATCTACATACATACATCCATTTTCACATCCTCATTCATACATCCACATCCACATACATACATACATTCAAACATCCACATCCACATACATACATACATACATCCATACTACATCCATATCTACATCCATACTACATCCATTCTCGCCCTAACACATCCCATGTGCATCTTATCCCATCACATACACTCTCTACCTCATCCCATACACATCTTAACACATCCTAACTCATCTTAACACATTCTATCACATCTCATACACCTCTTATCATATCCTATCACATCTCATACACATCTTTTCACATCTTTTCACATCTCATACACCTCTTATCACATCCTATCACTTCCCATATGCATCTTATCACATCTTATCACATCTCATACACCTCTTATCACATCCTATCACTTCCCATACGCATCTTATCACATATTATCACATCTCATTTAAAAATCAATCTTCTATGCATGTTCCTATGCATAAATTCATTTTAAATGAAAATGACACTTTTGAATTAAAATTCCATCTCTTATGCATCTTCCTATGCATAAACTCAATTTAGATGAGAATTGACACTTTTGAATTAAAAATCTATCTTTTATGCATCTTCCTATGCATAAATTCAATTTGGATGAGAATAACACTTTTGAATTGAAATTCCATTCTTTTATGCATCTTCCTATGCATAAATTCAATTTAGGTGAGAATGACACTTTGAATTTAGAAATCAATCTTTTATGCATCTTCTTATGCATAAATTCAATTTGGTAAGAATTACAATTTTAGAATAAAAGAATTTCTCTTATGCATCTAAATTATGCATAAAATCCATTTATGATGAAAATCACACTTTTAGTATAAAAAGAATATCTTTTATGCATACCTCTATGCATGAAATTCAAATACGATAAAAGTCACACTTTTACAATAAAATAATCAACTTTTATGCATACCTCTATGCATGAAATTCAAATATGATAAAAGTAACACTTTTATAATAAAATAATCAACTTTTATGAATACCTCTATGCATGAAATCTAATTATGATAAAAGTCACACTTTTATAATAAAATAATCAATTTTTATGCATACCTCTATGCATGAAATCCAAATATGATAAAAGACACACTTTTATAATAAAATAATCAATTTTTATGCATACCTCTATGCATGAAATCCAAATATGATAAAAGTAACACTTTTATAATAAAATAATCAACTTTTATGCATACCTCTATGCATGAAATCCAAATATGATAAAAGAAACACTTTTATATTAAAATAATAATTCTTTTATGCATACCTCTATGCATGAAATCTAAATATGATAAAAGAAATACTTTTATATTAAAATAATAATTCTTTTATGCATACCTCTATGCATGAAATCCAAATATGATAAAAGTAACACTTTTACAATAAAATAATCATCAATTATGCATAACATAAAAATCAATTTCTCCATGATTACAATTAAATTCTTTCAATTAATCTAGGATGATAATTCCTAGAATATGGTAGGAAGTTCTCTTTTCATGCTTTGAATAAAATTATTTTATGTGTAATTTTTATAAAAATTTTACCATAGCTGCGCTACTATGACTGATAAATCTCAATTTATTTTGAAGGATAAAGCTTATCATTAAGGAAATGATTAGAATGATCTCTAATTGGATCATTAACCCAATAATGGGTTGAATCATCAATATCATGAAATACATAAACTAAAAGCATAGAAAAAAGCCATTAATTTGACCTCAAGCATAGATTAATCTTGGATTAAGAAAAAGCTTTATGAAAAGCTTCATTTGGATTGAGAATGGGTCATGAGTATGACCATTTCTTGAGTGAGAGAGAGAAATTACATAAAAACCATTAGAATTAAGCATAAATGGAAATTTATGTAATTCTTAACTATCATTAATCAATTAACTATCATTAATCAATTAACTTCAATAGCATTCATTAATCAATTAACTTCAATAGCATTCATCAAATTTATGTAATTGATTAACTATCATTAATCAATTAACTTCAATAGCATTCATCAAATTATGTAACTCTTCACTACCATTCATCAATTAACTTCAATAGCATTCAAAAACCATTCCAATTAAGCTTCTCAAGCTTGAGAGGGGTTGAGAAGAGAGAAACATTGAGAAATTATAGAAAATGATCAAAATTCACTAATTACCTTACAAATTGCTTGATTCTTTGTTCACGGTAGAGGCCCCCAACCAATCAATTGGTTAAGTATGTTGATGGAGCCACCAATGGGGATTGAAGAAAGAGGGAAGCTCCAATTTCTTCAATTTGGAGAGAATTTTAGAGAATAGTAGAAATTAGCATTATTTCAGCATAACTCTAGTATAGTAAAATTCTTCTATTTTTTTCAAAGGACTCATGTTCTATTTATAGGAGAGGGAAGCTCTAACCAAAGCTAACTGAATTCTAGAATTTTCCAAATTTAGTTTGGTTGAATTTGGACTAGATTTGGATCTAGTTTGGTTCCTTTTTGATTCGGTTTGGTTCCATTTTAATTTGGTTTGATTCAAGAGAGAGGAGAGATAAAAATATCACATTAATTTTGAGTTTAAAACTCATTCAAGCATGTGAAATATGCACCTTCTTTAATGGACTCCCCTTCCTTACATATGTGTCAAAATGGAATTATTATACCCAAAATATCTCATATTTTTAATATTACTCATAGTTTTTTACTAATAAACCTTGTACATTTTCAACTCTTCATCTTATGTGAGCATTTACTTATTTTTTGGGTATCTTCTTTTACAAATTGGATTTATCTCCTCCCTACACATGGATTGATGCTATTGGCCCAAAGGAACCTTAATTGGACCATAATCTAAAATTTTTGAAAATCTAGATCCTTAGGCTAAGGTCCTTTATACCCATTTCCAATTAATTCCAATTGCACATTGGAAAATTCTTTCTGAATTTCTATTTTAGGGGAATTCATTTTAATAAGATGAGATATTTTTCTATCTAAAAATATTTAAAATCTGAATATTCTCTCTCTAGAATATTTTCTCTCTCTATGCCAAAACAGGCAGAGACAAGATCTCTTATATTTCTGAAGAGGGAATTGATTATAGGGGAATATGCTGGACATTTTGAGAGGCTGGGGAGGAATCTTACAGATTTCTTGGAGTCACTACGTGGTTTATGTGAGCACGATCCATCTTTTACAGAGGTCTGGCGGCACGCTGTACGTGTACGCACTTCTTCACAAACGCGACCACCTCCCTCGTTGGCACATGTTGCTAGTCCGGAGAGACCGGCCGAAGGTGCAACGGGAAGGGAAGCGAGAGTTAGTCTGGAGAGACTAGCCGTGTCTTTTGGGTATAGTTTGGAGCAGGAGAGCTCTGACGTAGGCCCTTCATCACCTTTGACTGCCACGGCTTCAAAGGGGAGTGATAAACTTCGTCGGGGGGAGAAATATGCTAATTACTCCATTGACGACGAGTACTTACTCTACAAGGGTAGAGTATGTGTACCAACTATTGGTGACTTTCGGGCCCAAATTCTTAAATAAAGTCATGATAGTCCAAGTGCGGGTCATCCTGGGATTCAGAAGACCTATGCACTAGTAAAAAGACAGTTTTATTGGCCTAGTTTGTTTAAGGACGTCCAGACTTATGTGCTGAAATGCAATAAGTGCCAGGTCAATAAACATGAACGTCTTAAGGTTGGAGGACTACTCCATCCGCTGGAGATTCCTCAAGAGAAATGGGAAAGCATTTCCATGGATTTCATTACCGGTTTACCCAAGACGAGTTGAGAGAATGACTCGGTGTGGGTGGTAGTGGACAGGTTAACTAAAATGGCAAAGTTTATTGCCACGAAGAAAACTGTTAAAACGCCAGAGTTAGCAAAAATCTTTATTGAACATCTCTACAAGCTATATGGCCTGCCCGTAGATATAGTGTCGGATAGAGATAGAAAGTTCAACAGTCATTTTTGGAGGGAAGTCTTCAAAAAGTTGGATACTACTCTGAGTATGAGTACGGCAGATCATCCGGAGTCTGATGGTCAAACTGAAAGAGTTAACCAAATTCTAGAGGATATGTTGCGTTCTTATGTTAGTAAAAAGAAGCAATCTAATTGGAAAGAGTACTTGCACTTATTGGAGTTTGCCTATAACAGCTCCAAACACTCAGCGAGACTGGATTTACACCATTCATGTTAATGTATGGATTCCAGTCGAGATCTCCGATGGCTGTAGGGCTAGAAAAGGAGAAGATTCAATCTGTCAAGGATTTCCTTGAAGATATGAATGATATGCTCAGAGCCGCACGTAAGAGCATTCGTAGCGCTCAGGATCGTGCTAAAACTTATGCGGATAAAGGACGTAGAAAGGTGACCTTTGCAGAAGGTGACTTTGTATTCCTCAAGGTTCCTGCGCAGTCAGAAACCATGAAAACGGGAAAGTGTGATAAACTTTCTCCGAGATATTGTGGTCCTTTTAAAATCCTTAAGAAGATTGGAGATGTAGCATATAAACTTGAGTTACCGGAGAGTTCTCAAGTCCATCTTGTCTTCCATGTCAGTAAACTGAAGAAATGAGTTCACGGGTTAGAGAACGCAGTTTCTCCAGAGATTTTGGTGGACTTGATAGAGCCACCAAAGATACCACATGAACCTGAAAAGATTCTATAGTATCGTGACAGACAAACCTGACATAAAGTGTACCAGGAGGTACTTGTTAAATGGACAGATAGGGCTGAGGAGGTAGCTACCTGGGAACGTCGTAGTGCAATTTCCAAAAGGTTTCCCCAGTTTGTTTTCGAGGACGAAACTCTTCTTAAGGGGGGGTAATGTCACGTAGGCTGTAACGCCTGTGAAAACCGATCGCAAACCGGATGGCCATGTCCGGGTTCAGTGGGAGAGGATGCCCATGCGGAGTCATAGGCGGCCAGGCTAGTGTGGACGGCAGGCCACACACTATATAGCCTGGGGGATGAGAGGCAATCCTCATTCTTCCTCTATGGCTGGGTGGTGAGCCAGAGGCCGTCCCCTCCTGTGGTAACGCCCGTAGTAGCGGCGTTACAGGTATCTAACAAGTTAGATCCTCTTCATCAATAGAAGCAGAATACAGGTCTTATCTTGATGCAACTTCCAAATATTTATGGCTACAACAACAGATTCTTCACCATATAAAGTATACCCCGACTTCTTTAATAGTAATTTTCTCAAATTCTTAGAGTGCTATAGCACTACCACAAAATTTGGTGGTTTGAGACAAAACCAAGTATATTGACATAAATTTTCATTTTGTACGTGATTAGATTCCTATAGGTAGAGATTAGCTCCTTTATTGCTATACAAAAGATAATATTTTTGATCTTTTCAAAAAGTCTCTACCTTAACATACTCTTTATTATCTTTTACGATATTAGACCCTTCATATGGAGCTAAAGAGGAGGTGTTGGAAAGTAATCTCCATATGGCTCTATAGGTTAGCTACACAATATATATACTATATATTTTTTGCATATCATTTTCGGTCATAGAAGCCTATAAAAAGATGAAGTAGAGGGAGAGGAGGGTGAAAAGAAGAAAACACCAAT
>NC_141075.1:54512364-54519864 GCF_041138505.1 Cibotium barometz
GTTTGGTTCCACCGATTCCAGTGGTAGGGTGGTGGCTAACCTATGGGCCGGATGGGGTTAGGCTGGAATTATGGAGTTTTAATAATCAAATTGAAAAATCTTAGGATTACGCTAGGATACGAGTAGATAGTTAATTCCCTGATAAAATTCTCGATTGAGTGGATCAACGGCTGTGCCTAATCTTGATCAGGAAAAAAGCGTTGAAATTACTCAGATGATCAAATTATATCAGTGATAGCTTCCTTCTATCTGGTTTATTTAGGTGAAGGATAGTTTGGAATAGATCTCGTTAGAAAACTCGTTAAGAAAAATTCAAAAAGGTGGAATCGTCCCCGCTTTTCGGGTATGGGAAATTTTCCCGGTTTCGGTTTTTGGAGTGACCACCAGCCTAGTCTCGTGCTCGGACATTCGTGGGCGAGGCCCCGAGTGAGAAACCCTGCCCCGTGCATGAGGGGGCTGCTTTCGCTATCAGCTACTACCGGGAGTGCGTGGAGGGGGCAGAGGGATCTCACACCGCCAGCCCCCGCGGTGCCGTGCCCGAACACCCTCCGCCCGGCCCCCGGGATACCGTGCCCTCACGCCCACCGACCCCCCATGGTGCCGTGCGCCCGAAGCCCCCCCCAGAGCCATGCCCCCCGCCCCCCCGTGGTGCCGTGTCCTCACGCTCCCCCCGGCCCCCGCGGTGCCATGCCCGAACACCCCCCCAAGCCGTGCGCTCATGCCCCCCCACCCCCCGCGGTGCCATGCCTGAACACCCCCCCTCGAGTCGTGCCCTCACGCCCCTCGGCTCCCGCGGTGCCGTGCCGCCCGAACTCCCCCCGCCCACCCCCCCCATGGACCCCGTGCCCTCGCCCTCCGGACCCCGCAGTGCCGTGCCGAAACACCCCCCCCAACCGCCTCCCTGGAGCCATGTCCTTACACCCCCCGGCCCCCCGCGGTGTACACCCCCCACCCGCCCCCCCACACCACGTGCCCTCACGCCCCGCGGTGCCATGCCCAAAGCCCCCCCCTCGGAGCCGTGCCCTCATGCCCCCCGGCCCCTGCGGAGCCATGCCCTCATGCCCCCCGGGAGCCGTGCCCTCATGCCCCCCGCCCCCCACGGTGCCCGAAGCCCCCCCAGAGCCGTGCCTTCATGCCCCCTCGCGGCCCCCGCGGAGCCGTGTCCAAAGCCCCGCCCGGAGATGTGCCCTCCCCCCGCCCGGGGCCCCACAGAGCCGTGGCCTCACACCCCAGTGCCGTGCCCCCCCCACCTACGGAGCCTGCCCTCACACCCCGGTGTCGTGCCCCCCCGAACCCCCGCCCACGGAGCCGTGCCCTCACACCCCGGTGCCATGCCCCCCCGGGCCCCGGTCGCGGAGCCGTGCCCTCACACCCCGGTGCCGTGCCCCCCCGGGCCCCCCTCGCGGAGCCATGGCCTCACACCGCAGTGCCGTGCCCCCCCTCGGCCCCCCCATGGAGTCGTGCCCCCCCCCCCCCCCCCCCGCGGAGACGTGGCCTCACCCCTAGCCGTGCCCTGCGGTGCCGTCCCCCTGGCCCCCGACCCCCCCCGGTCCCCCGCCGTCACAACCCCTGGCCCACCCCCCCGGAGCCGTGCCCTCATGCCCCCCGCTCCCCTGCAGAGCCGTGCTTGAACCCCCCCGCGAGCCGTGTCCTCACGCCCCCCGCCCCCACCGACGAGCCGTGCCCTCACACCGCGGCCCCAGCCCCCGTGCTGCCGCACCCAAACACCCCCCGACGGCCCCCACGGTGCCGTGCCCGAATACCTCGGTGCCGCGCCACCCGGTCCCCGTCGAGCCGTGCCCTCACACCCCGGCCCCCGTGCTACCGCGCTCGAACACCCCTCGGCCCCTGCCGTGCCGTGCCCTCGTACCCCGGTGCCGTGCCCAAACCTCGATGCCGCGCTCCCCGGCCCCCGCGGTGCCGTGCCCGAACACCCCCGACCGGTCCCCCCGGTGCCATGCCCGAACACCCCCGGAGCCGTGCCCCACGCCCCACGCCCCCCGGCCCCCCGTGGAGCCGTGCCCGAACACCCCTCGTCCTGCCCCCTGGAGGCGTGCCCTCACGCCCCCGACCCCCGCGGTGTTGTGCCCAAACACCCCCCGGCCCCCCGCCGCAGAGCCATGCCCAAACACCCCGGTGTGCCGTGCCCTCACGCCCCTCGGTCGGTCCTCGCGCAGCCGTGCCCGAACACCCCCCGTCCCCCCTGGAGCCGTGCCCTCACGCCCCCCGTCCCCCCTAGAGCCGTGCCCTCATGCCCCCGACCCCCGCAGTGCCGTGCCCGAACACCCCCCGGCCCCCCGTAGAGCCATGCCCGAACACCCCGGTGCCGTGCCCTCATGTGCCACGGTCGGCCCTCGCGTAGCCGTGCCCGAACACCCCAGTGCTATGCCCTCACGCCCGCACGGCCCCCGTGGAGCTGTGGCCTCACAACCCAGTGCCGTGCCCTCACGTCCGCACGGCCCCCGCAGAGGCGTGCTCGAAAAACCCGACGCCGTGCCCCCCGGCCCCCCCGTCATGGAGCCCTGACCTCACACCGCGGAGCCGTGCCCACCGGCCCCCGCGAAGACATGGCCTCACACCCTAGCCATGCCCCCCGGCCCCCACGGTGCGGTGCCCCCCCGTAACCAGGCCCCCCCGTCACACCCCTGCCCCCTCCCTGAGCCGTGCCCTCATGCCACCCGCCCCCCGCAAAGCCGTGCCCGAACCCCCCCCCCTCGGCAAGCCGTGTCCTCACGTCCCCCGGCCCCCGTGGAGCCGTGCCCGAAGCCCCGCCCGAAGACGTGCCCTCCCCCCCGGGTCCCCGCGGAGACGTGCCCTTCCCCTCGGGTCCCCGCGGAGCCGTGGCCTCACACCCCGGTGCCGTGCCCCCCCGCGCCGCGGAGCTGTGCCCCCCCGCCTGCGGAGCCTGCCCTCACACCCCGGTGTTGTGCCCCCCCGGGCCCCCGCCTGCGGAGCCATACCCTCACACCCCGGTGCCGTGCCCCCCCGTCGCGCGGAGCAGTGGCCTCACACCGCGGTGCCATGCCCCCCTGGGCCCTGTGGATCCGTGCCCACCGGCCCCCCACGGAGTCGTGGCCTCACCCCTAGCCCTGCCCCGCGGTGCCGTCCCCCCGGCCCCCGACCGCCCCCATCACACCCCCGGCCCCCCCATCACAACCCCCGCCCCGCCCCCTAGAGCCGTGCCCTCATGCGGAGCCATGCCCGACCCCCCGCGAGCTGTGTCCTCATGCCCCCCGGCCCGACGAGCCGTGCCCTCACACCCCGGCCCCCGTGTTGCCGTGCCCTAACACCCCCTGGCCCTCGCGGTGTCGTGCCCTCACACCCCAGTGTTGTGCCCGAACACCTCAATGTCGCGCCACCCGAGCCGTGCCCACACCCTGGCCCCCGTGCTGCCGCGCCGCCCGAACACCCCCCGGCCCCCGCGGTGCTGTGCCCTCGCACCCCGGTGTCGTGCTCGAACACCTCGGTGCCGCGCCCCCAGCCCCCGTGGTGCCGTGCGTGAACACCCCCGGAGCCGCGCCCTCACGCCCCTGGCCCCCCGCGGAGCCGTGCCCGAACACCCCCCGTCCCCCCCCCTAGAGCCGTGCCCTCACACCCCCCGGCCCTCTCGGTGGCGTGCCCGAACACCCCCCGGCCCCCCGCAGACGTGCTTGAACACCCCGTTGTTGTGCCCACACACGCCCCTCGGTCGGCCCCCCCACAACCGTGCCCGAACACCCCCCGCCGGCCCCCCTGGAGCTGTGCCCTCACGCCCCCCGGCCCCCGCAGAGCCGTGCCCGAACACCCCCCGGCCCCCGCAGAGCCGTGCCTGAACACCCCGGTGCCATGCCCTCACACCCCAGACTGGCCCTCGCGCAGCCGTGCCGGAACACCCCAGTGCCGTGCCCTCACGCCCGCACGGCCCTCACAGAGCCGTGCTTGAACACCCCGGTGCCATGCCCCCCGGCCCCCGCGGAGCCGTGGCCTCACAACCCGGTGCCGTGCCCTCACGCCCGCACGACCTCCACGGAGCCATGCCCGAACACCCCGGTGCCGTGTCCCCCCGGCCCCCGTCGTGGAGCCGTATCCTCACACCGCGGTGGCGTGCCCCCCCTTGGCCCCCCCGCCGTGGAGCCGTGCCCACACCGGCCCCGCGAAGCCGTGGCCTCACACCCTAGCTGTGCCCCTCGCCCCCCGCGGTGCCGTGCCCCCCGGCAAGCCGTGTCCTCACGCCCCCCGGCCCCCGCCGTGCCCTCACACCCCGGCCCCCGTGCTGCCGGGCCCCCGAACACCCCCAGGCCCGCCCCCCGCGGTGCCATGCCCTCACACCCCGGTGCCGTGTGCGAACACCCCCCGACCGGCCCTCCCGGAGCCGTGCCTGAACACGCCCCGGCCCGCCCCCCACCAAAGCAATGCCCTCACGCCCCCCGGCCCCCGCGGTGCCGTTCCTGAACACCCCCCGGCCCCCGCGGTCCCGTTCTCGAACACCCTCCCCTGGCCCCCACGGAGCCGTGCCCGAACACCCTCCCTGGCCCCCACGGAGCCGTGCTCGAATACCCTGGTGCCGTGCCCCCCGGCTCCTAGCCCCCCGCGTGTCCCCCTATCCTAGTGCCGTGCCGTGACGCCCCGTAGCCCCCCCGACGCGGTGTCGTGATGCCCCTCAGCCCCCCCGGCGCGCCCTATAGCCCCCCCCTGTACGGTGCCGTCACGCCCCCGCAACCCCCCCGGCGGGGTGTCGTGCCGTCGCGCCCTATAGTGCGGTGCCGTCACGCCCTATAGCCCCCCCCCCCTGTAGGGTGCCGTCACGCCCCCGCAACCCCCCCCGGCGGGGTGTCGTGCCGTGATACACCGCAGCCCCCCCAGTGCCGTGCTGTGATGCCCCGCAGCCCCCCCAGGGCTGTGCTGTCACGCCCCCGCAGCCCCCCCTCGTGCTATGCGGTGCCATCATGCCCCGCACCCCCGTGGTGCGGTGCGGTGCGGTACCGTCACGTCCCGTAGCCCCCCCCGCGCGGTGCCATCACGCCCCCCTCCCCCCCCGCGCGGTGCCCTCACACCCCGCAGCCCCCCCCGGTGCCGTGGTGTCACGCTCTCGCAGCCCCCCCCTCCGGAATTGTGCCGTCACGCCTTCGCAGCCCCCCCTGCGATGCCGTGCCGTGCCGTGACGCCCCGCAGCCCCCCCCGGTGCGGTGCTGTCACACGCCCCCCGCACCCCCCCGCGCGGTGCCGTCACACCCTATAGCCCCCCGGGGCTGTGCCGTCACGCTCCGTGGCTCCCCCCCCCGCACAGTGCCGTCACGACCTGCAGCCCCCCCTTGGGATTTCTATTCGGAGGGGTGTGGTGCTCTCGAGGTGTGCCAGTTCGCGAACGACAAGTTTGCCTCTATATGGGTGGTGGTGCTCGCTTGAGACGGGAATGGGGCGGACCGCGGAGCAAGGGAAGGGTGAGGTGAGGCGTTTGGTCCCTGCAGCCCCCTCGAAGACGCGGGACGTTTCTCCCCCCTTCGGCGAGTGTCTACCCACCCTCCGTCGAAGGGCTTGGCTTGCCTTCGGCCGCATGGGTGTCACGGGACGGCTTGGCTTGCCTTCGGCCGCGCATGGGTCTCACAGGACTCGGCGTGCCGGGGTGGCCGTCGGTGCCTAGTACACGATGAGAGGCGGAGAGTCATGTCTCGAGCCGGTGCCCCGTTTTGCCAATGAGTTCCCGTTCGAAACACGATACGATCAAGGTATGATGGCATCGCCCGTCGTGAGTAAGTGTGCGGCTTGTACCAATACAGAAGGTCATGAACTCGGTGTGCCAAAACGAGAAACAGGCGATGGCCGACTCGATGGGATGATCTCCCGGCAGGGTGGCTCGTCGCCCTCCACGGGGCCGTGCTCAGGGTGAGACATTGGGACTGCTTCGGCCATTGCCTCTGCCCCCTCACCTCGGCTCGGTCTCGGAATGTTCCATGCAAGACGACGTGGATGGCGTTGGAAGCATCGTGACCCCCGAGCTCGTCGGGCCGGTGGTGTCACGCTCGCGGGAAGAAGGCGCTGCTCCCCATGCCCCGACCCACCTCTCTCCCCCCGTTCGTTTTTACATCGACGAAGGGGGCCACGTCAACGTCGTGCTTTCGTGTGGCGTCTCACTTTGTGCCATTCTGTCGAGCGTTGGTGGCCTGGGTGCCTCCGTGCGGCGTCGCACGCCTCTGCATGAGCCGTTGCGTCTCGCACGCCCCCCGCACGTTGGCCGCAACCGGCGGTGCTCGACCGTCTTGCACGTGCGCGAAGTTGTGCCGTTGCCCGTAACCGGTGCATCCCTCCCCCCCGGTCCCTTTTCGTTCGACTGCCTAAGAAGGAGGGCTCTGCCCCGTGGCCGTGCGCCGACTGTGCGGAGTCGAAGCACACGGCCTTCGTGCCGCTTGTGTTACCAAGGATAGCTACCTGGTTGATCCTGCCAGTAGTCATATGCTTGTCTCAAAGATTAAGCCATGCATGTGTAAGTATAAACTCTCTTGTACTGTGAAACTCCGAATGGCTCATTAAATCAGTTATAGTTTCTTTGATGGTACCTTGCTACTCGGATAACCGTAGAAATTCTAGAGCTAATACGTGCACCAACTCCCGACTTCAGGAAGGGACGCATTTATTAGATAAAAGGCCGGCTTGCCCGGTAATGCGGTGAATCATGATAACTTTCCGAATCGCACGGCCTCGGCGCCGGCAATGCTTCATTCAAATTTCCGCCCTCTCAACTTTCGATGGTAGGATAGAGGCGTACCATGGTGTGGTGAGACGGGTGACGGAGAATTAGGGTTCGATTCTGGAGAGGAAGCCTGAGAAACGGCTACCACATCCAAGGAAGGCAGCAGGCGCGCAAATTACCCAATCCCGACACGGGGAGGTAGTGACAATAATAACAATACTTGAGGATCCATTGGTTGGAGGGCAAGTCTGGTGCCAGCAGCCACCCACGGTAATTCCAGCTCCAATAGCGTATATTTAAGTTGTTTCAATTAAAAAGCTCGTAGTTGGATCTCGGGGCGGGGCGAGCGTCCGCCCCTTTGGGTGTGTGCACTGGTCGCTCCGCCCTTTCTGTTGGGGACGCGCTCCTGGCCTTGCTGGCTAGGACGCGGATTCGGCGATGTTACTTTGAAAAAATTAGCATGCTCAAAGCAAGCCTATGCTCTGAATACATTAGCATGGAAGTGATAGGACTCTGGTCCTTTTGTGTTGGTCTTCGGGACCGGAGTAATGATTAATAAGGACAGTTGGGGGCATTCATATTTCATTGTCAGAGGTGAAATTCTTGGATTTATGAAAGACGAACTACTGCGAAAGCATTTGCCAAGGATGTTTTCATTTATCAAGAACGGAAGTTGGGGGCTCGAAGACGATCAGATACCGTCCTAGTCTCAACCATAAACGATGCCGACTAGGGATTGGCGGATGTTAGTTCGATGACTCTGCCCCAGCACCTTATGAGAAATCAAAGTTTTTGGGTTCTGGGGGGAGTATGGTAGCAAGGCTGAAACTTAA
>NC_141075.1:54524864-54562364 GCF_041138505.1 Cibotium barometz
CCCCCGCCCCCTTAGAGCCATGCCCTCCACGCCCCCTCGACCCGCCGCCGCGTGCCGTGGCGTCACGCTCCGTCGGCCCCCCAGCCACGGTGCCGTGCCCAAACTGCCCTCGGCCCGCCCCCCCGTCGTGCGGTGCCCGAACACCTCTCGGCTCGCCCCCCGCGTGCCGTGCCCTCACGTGCCCCCCCGACCCCCTGCGTGCCATGCTCACGCCCCCCCGCCCCCCACGTGCCATGCCCTTCATGCCCCCTGCCCCCGGAGACATGCCCTTCACGGCCCCCGGCCGACCCACCCCCTCGGAGCCGTGCCCTTCACGCCCCCTCTACCCGCCGCCGCGTGCCGTGGCATCATGCTCCGCTGGCCCCCCGCGGTGCTGAGCCCGAACAGCCCTCGTCCCGCCCCCCGCGGTGCCGTGCCCGAACACCTCTCGGCTCGCCCCCCGCGTGCCGTGCCCTCACCCCAACTCCCCCGCGGAGCCGTGGTCTCGCGCACCGCGTTGCGCGCCCTCACGCCCCCTCGCCTGGTCTCCCGGAGCCTTGCCCTCATGCCCCCCCGGCCCGCCCCCCGCGTGCCATGCCCTCACGCACACTTGGCCCCCACGATGCCGTGCCCGAACACCCCCTGCTCCCCCCGGAGCCATGCCCTCATGCCCGCCAGCCCCCCGCGGTGCCGTGCCCGAACACCCCCCGCCCGCCCCCCGGGACGTCGTGCCCTCCCGCCCCCCGGGACGTCGTGCCCTCACGCCCCCCCGCGGTGCCGTGCTGTCGGAACACCCCCCGCCTGCCCCTCGAGACGTCGTGCCCTCACGCCCGACCCCCCGCGGTGCCGTGCGCGAAGCCCCCCCGAAGCCGTGCCCCCCTGCCCCCCCGCGGTGCCATGCCCTCACGCTCCCCTCGGCCCCCACGGTGCCGTGCCCGAACACCCCCCCGAGCCGTGCCCTCACGCCCCCCTTGCGGCCCCCGCGGTGCTGTGCCTTCACGGCCCCCGGCCCCCGCAGTGTCGTGCCGCCCGAACACCCCCCTGCTCGCCCCTCGGACCCCGTGCCCTCGCCCCCCGGCCCCTGCGGTGCCGTGTCGGAACACCCCCCCGCTTGCCTCCCCGGAGCCGTGTCATGCCCCCTGCCCCCCGCCCCCCCGGACCACGTGCCCTCACACCCCCCAGCCCCCGCGGTGCCGTGCGTGAAGCCCCCCCTCGGAGCCGTGCCCTCACGCCCCCCGGGCCCCCGCGGTGCCGTCTCCGAAGCCCCCTGGGAGCCGTGCCCTCACGCCCCCCGCTCCCCCGCGGTCCCGTGCCCGAAGCCCCCCCCCCCCCCCCCCGGAGCCATGCCCTCACACCCCGGTGCCGTGCCCCCCGAGCCCCCGTCTCGCGGAGCCGTGGCCTCACACCGCGGTGCCGTGCCCCCCCTCGGCCCCCCCCGTGGAGCCGTGCCCATCGGCCCCCCGCGGAGCCGTGGCCTCGTGCCGTGCCCCGCAGTGCCGTGCCCCCTGGCCCCTGTGGTGTCGTGCCCGAACACCCCGCATGTTACACACATCAAAACTAAGTAGTTATCAAACCAGCTACGTTAAATGTAGTCAAATGTTACATGGTCAGTAAATGTAAGATTAAGTGCTCCCTAGTATCAAAACTAAGCCAATGAAATCGGGTATAATAACAAAGCCATACTCTCATGATTGGAAGCAATAAAACCTACACCTATCCCTCAAAAAAGATTGAGGTTAATTAACATTGATTGCACTCAATTGACATCTATTGGATATTAATTGGATATAATTGACATCAATTGAGCTCATTTGATACCAATTATGCTTAATTTAGCCTAATTAATACCAATTAGATACCAAATGGTCTTAATTGATGTCAGTTATTATTGATACTAATTGGATACTAGTTGGACTTAATTGGATACTAGTTGGACTTAATTTAGCCTAATTAATACCAATTAGATACCAAATGGTCTTAATTGATGTCAGTTATTATTAATTGATACTAATTGGATACTAGTTGGACTTAATTGGATCTAAATAGACTCAATTGATACCAATTGAAATCAACCATCAATTGATACTAATTAGACACTAATTCACTCTAATTGACACCAATTGAAAGTCAGTTGAGCTTAATTGATGTCAATTAGTGTCAATTGACACCAATTGGAAGTTAATTGAGCTCAATTGATGTAAATGGACACCAATTAGAAGATAATTGAGCTCAATTAATGTAAATGGACACCAATTAGAAGATAATTGGGCTCAATTGATGTCAATTGAGCTCAATCGATGTAAATGGACACCAATTAGAAGATAATTGGGCTCAATTGATGTCAAGTAAGCGTCAATTGATACCAATGGGACACAAATTGACGTTAATTGAGCTCAATTCACACCAATGGGACACCAATTGGACATTTTTTGGACTCAGTTAATGCCATTTGGCACCAATTGGACCAAATTGGACTCAATTGAGCTCATTTGGAAATTATGTGAGTCCAATTGACACAAATTGTGAACTAAATTGACACTAATTGGACATCAATTGGACTCAATTGATACTAAATTGACACTAATTGGACATCAATTGGACTCAATTGATTCTAATTGAGTCCAATTGGAATCAAGTCTAATTGATATCAATTAGACTTGATTAGGTCTAATTAGTATCCATTTACACAGTGGAACACAGTGGACATTAATTGGACTCAATGGATACAAATTAGTCTCAATTGGAATCAATTGATATCAATTAGAGTCAAATGGAAGTCAATTGACATTAATCAAGTCCAATTGTACTCAATTGATACCACTCTGGCTCAATTGGACTCAAATTGAAGTCAATTGAATCAATCAAGTCCAATTAGGCTTAATTGACATCAATTAGGCTCAATTAGGCTCAATTGCCATTAATTGACATCAATTGAGTCTAAATGATGTTGATTGGCTTCAATTTGAGCCTAATTGATATCAATTGAGTCCAATTGAAGATAATTGAAGATATCATTCACTCTCTGTCTAGTCTCGTGTGTGTGTGTGTGAGAGAGAGAGAGAGAGAGAGAGAGAGTGCAGCGAGACATTCCCTAAACCACCCTCTTGGTTACTACACATGCCATAATCTCTATTGAGAGAGAGTCAGTACTTTACCAAGAAACTAGCATCTCAAGGGTATTGAGCACTAAGCTAGGGGAAAGTTAAAAAATAAATAAAGAAAAAATGCCTTTCATTGAAGGACGCCAAGTAGATATGAGAGCTGGGAAAAAGCAAGCACCAAAAGCATCCCAGAGCTCGGTTAGCATAAGGGTCGAAGCCCCCTTAAAATAAATAAATATATATATATATAATTGTGATATAATATAATATATATTATATATATTATTATATAATATATATAATTTCAAGAAAATATGGATTTCATCTTCATTCGGGTAAGAAATGCCTGTGCCTGAGTGCGTGTATGTATGGTAATCAACAAAGCTTGCTGTGTGTGTGTGTGTGTGTGAGAGAGAGAGAGAGAGAGAGAGAGAGAGAGAGGGGGGGGGGCTGAGTTTGTCCATAATCTTTGTTCCATGAAACCTCTGCTATGAGTACACTTTTTCAAAATCAGCAGAGGTTTCATGGAACAGAGATTATGGCATTGAGCTCCTGCAGTGGCCGTGCTTCTGCATTTGCATTGAGCCCTCCTGTGAAACGATCCGATCTGGGGGATTTCAATGACATTCTACTGGAGCTTGTCGGCCAAGTGGGAGAGTTGGTGGACCAGCCATGGGACGGATCTCACATTATTGCATTTGCATCCTCAGGACATGCCCTGGGTGCACTTGATGTGAATGTATGTTACCCCCCCCCCCACACTACACACACACACACTCTTCAAATTTCCAGATTGTAAACAAACTAATCTATTACCTCCAGTACAGTAGGTGCAGATTGCTATGGTGATGTTTGGCCTGAGCGTCGCATTGAACATCCAAATACGCAATGGTGGTATGTGCCCACATGTGAGGTGCCAGACGTAGAGTCTGACAAGCTAATCTATTACCTCCAGTACCCAGGTAAACCATGCCCTTGTTTGTGCGTAAAACTATCATTTCAGTGTTTAACAGTAGGTATGGAATGTAAAGCCCTCTTTTCTAAGCATTTTCCTAGATCCTAAATGTAGGTGCTGTTCGTGAAGTTGAGTTGCTTTGCAAAATATGGAGTAGTACAGAGCACAAAGGCAACACTTATGACAGTGCTGATGAATCAACAGTGCTTGGTTCCTGATCGAATGTCAATCAGCGTGGGGGATGTGATTGGAGCCAACGAATATCTCCTGAAATTTAGAGCTAGTACCACCTGTGGCAGCTCAGGTGGACCAGTTGCATCATTGGATGAGCCTCTGAAGTTGTATGGTGTTCATATCCGTGGGAACTTTGATGATCGTTTGACTTCAAGCGCTGAATCCAATTTTAACATAGCTACTAGTGTCAATCATCCCCTGTGGGTATTGAATTATGTCAAGGATGCGTTACCCATTCTCTCGCACGTAAGAAGTTGGCCATCTGACTACATGCTGGGGGCTCTCGTGGAATATTTGAATCATCATGAGAAGTTGATTCGAGACCAACACTTATGGCACATTGTGGAGAAGTTTCATAGCTGCCAGAATGGATGACATATAGGCTCCAGGGTGGGTATTACTTTTTGCTTACAGACCAGGGTTCTTCGATTTATATGCAGATCTTTTATATTGTCTTGCTTTTAAATTCTCCTTACATAGGAAGGAATGTGAACACAGAGTTAATGAGTTTAAGCTCTGCTTCAATGCCACCACCAGTACAATGGTCACATTTGCTTTTATCATCTTGTTTTGCAGGCCTTTACTAGAAAGATTTAATGTTCACAGACACTGCTGAACAGAGTTAATGAGTTTAAGCTCTGCTTCAATGCCACCACCAGGACAATGGTCACATTTTCTTTTATCATCTTGTTTTGCAGGCCTTTACTAGAAAGATTTAATGTTCACAGACACTGCTGAACAGTATGTCCATTGGACAGTTAGGATGCACACCAGTACCCTAGCAAAAAAAAAAGGGCCCAGAAAAAGAACTCATGGGCACTATTTTTGATGCACTTAAGTCTTTTACGTTGTATTTATGAATCAATGGCACATGCTAGCAGCTACTTATCACTATAGTTTTATAGTTCATTAACATCGCACAACAAACATGTGTCCTATCATCGAATATTTTTCCTGTATTGATGTGACAATGAGATGTCTTTTTGGTATTGAGCATTGTATGTAGCATGCAATCTTGATTGTTGCCTTTGGCTCTCTATGTGCATAGATTGTTACATTTGATTGGTTTTTGATGACTTATGTACCAACATATACATATACATGCATACATACGTTCGTTTCCGTTTTCCATTTGTCTCAGCTGCTCACACGAGCAAGTTGTCCAAATGAAGCATTTCATGAGAACTGTAGGAATTTCGTGGAAGCTGAAGATGCATTTGAAGTATGTTTCCATTCCACGATAATGACTTGCAGGTCCAGAATCCAGACATGGTTGGATTGTGAGCACCAAATCTGCCATAGAGCACCTCATTCCCCTGGGCTCTTTGTCTGCATCATTCTGTTGATCCCTCTGATGGCCTTTGGTGTCTTCTTTGATCACCTCAATTTGGTTTGTTGGAAACCTGTGCACCTGTGCACCTCCTGTATGTACCATTGGGTGAGAGAGGGCCAGTGTTGTGGGTGTGCCCGCCCATTGTGAGGTTTACTGCCAAGTTGGGCTACCAGCTCCTGGCTGTGGCCGACCAGGCCAGATTTGGTCGCCCCCCCTACCTGGGGGCTGGCTGCCTATATAAGGGGTCCCCCTCCCCCATTTTCTGTACACTTCAGAGCAGCAGTTCTCCTCCTCCAGCTTGAGGTGCCCCCCTCTGCAGCAGTTGTGGTGCAGTCTTCTCGCCTCTGATTGGAGCTGCCCTCCACTTGTGATTGGAGCTGTGCAGTTCAGCAGTTGTTTTCAGGCAGATCTTGTCTTTGTTGTTCATCTTCTCCTCTCTCTTGGCTATTTCAGTTTTCTGTTATTTTCCGCTGCACATCTTGACATGGTATCAGAGCTCGAGTGTGATACCTTTGAGATAGAGAGAGAGATCTTGGTGGACAGATTTTCACGGTGCTGATTGGAGGAAGTTTCGGGATGTTCGGGACTTGGAGGAGCAGGTAGAAGGTGGCTGTCATTGCTGGAAGCAACCTTGCAGTTGGTTGCAGCCTTTTCTTCATCTTTTTCCCACCGTCCCCTTCACACTACGTGACTTCTTGACATGGTAGAAGGGAAGGGGTCATCTTCAGGAGCTACCCAGAAGTTCGACATTCCCCATCGATTGCCAAGTCGATGGGAACAACTATGGCATCTAGAAGGTGATGATGGAGTTAGTCTTGGAGTCTTATGACTTGTGACTTCATCACGATTGGTGTTCCACGGCCAGATATGGACTAGGAGGGGATTTCACTGCTTGTACAACAAGAACAAGAAGCAAATGCAGTTGTGGGATCGTGTTAATACCCGTGTTCGTTCCTTTATCTTCCTCAATTGCACCCAAGTGATCTACCACATCAAGCATAGTGCGAGTGATATGCGAGCATCTGTCCGCACTGTACATTCGAGTCTCTCTGATGAAGGGGGTCTCCTTGGAAGCCATGATGGGGGTGTTGACGATGCATGAACACATCAACAAGCTACAGGCACTTCAGCAGGAGGTCCTTGAGGTGGGAAAAGAGGTCTCTCTTTGGAGGACATGGCCATCACACTGCTCTCTCATTTGTCTTCCAAGTATTCAGCCTTTTATTCTTTGTTGATTAGAGGCGGTGAAGGCCAAGAGGCAGGTCCATTGTGGCAGGAAAGGTCACTATTCGCGAAAACGCCCTCAGCAGAGTGCCAAGTCCTTAGCAACAGCTGTCAAAACCGCAGCATTTGTGTAGTTGGGAGATGCTTGACATTGGTGCTTCTTCATCTTTGAGCAAGGAGGTCATCATGAACGATACTCGAGAATGGATTCTCGACAGTTGTACTTCCCGCCACATAACCCCTTCCTAAGATTTGCTACAGGATCTCACAAGACATCCAAGTGATATCTTTATCGGTAATAAATCCACCATAACGATCCATAGTGAGGGCAGGATGGAGATAGTTCTTGATGGGCAAAGGGGGGAAACATTCCTCTCGAGTTCTGTATATTTCATCTCTTGTCAGTGCATGAGGTGTGCAAGACTGGCAAGCGGGTTGAGTTCGATGATCATTCTGTTGCTATCAGGGACATCACCATAAGTCAAGTCGTATGGAGTGGTAGAGTGCACCATGGTATCTACAAACTCTCTGATGTATCTTCCCTTATAGGTATTTCTATCAGTGATTTGTGGCACTATTGATATGGTCACTTGAATGTGAATGCGTTGTTTCGAGCTTTTTAGGACTGGATGGTGATTGGCTTGCCCAATGTCGACAGCAAGCACGGTCAATGTAGTTCGTGTATCTGTGGTGGCAAGCAACATCAAGAGCCTTGGGCTACCAAGTGGGCTTTGGCACCTCTCGAGGTGCTTCACACTGATTTGTGTAGATGACTACGGCAGGTTTACTTGGGTGTATTTCTAATTTTCTTATCGCAGAAGACCATTTTCTTTCATTTCAAAGAATGGCATGCCATGGTAAAAAAGGATTTAGATAAACCAGTGAAGATTTGGGCTGATAAAGGTGGCAAGTTCATTTCCAATGCTTTTACACGATTTTGTGCAGCAAGAGGAAACTGGCTAACACTGGCACACCTTCAGAGAATGGGTAGTTGAGCGTGCACGTGCACGTGCACGCACACATAAATATTAAAGAGGCTATTGTGGTCAGTTACACTCAATAAGTTGTAGGTTGGTTAAACTCATGAAGCCCTTAGTTTTGACAGTTTACATAATTCACTTAAAGTTTTAACTATATGTCATTACTTTTGAGAGTTAAGAATTCATTTTGTCATAAACCTGTATGGTACATCTTATTTTATCCCCTTAAAGGTGAGGCCCATTAAGTAGCAGTATGTAATGGTTACTACGAAGTAATATAATTGCTAGTTTAAGAGGTAGGTAAAAGCTGAAGTCTCTAGCTATGTGGAAAGAAAAGGATTTGGCTTATGTCTTAGTGTTCCTAAATCTTAGAAAAGTGTAATCCTCCCTAGAGGAACCTTATCCGTTTTGTCTCTCGTTACAATAATGTGATTGTCTTTCTTTGCAAGAAAGAAAAGTAGAGTTGACATGCTTTTTTGCATTACATTTTCAACCCTACTTGATACCAAAATTGCTACAATAAGTAGAAGTATGTATGTATGTATGTACACACACACACACACACACACACACACCTACCTTTTATTTATATTTATATGCACTCAAATTGCACTCACGTACATATATGCACTCACACTGTACTCACCTACATATATGCACCTGTGTGTATGTGTGTGTATACATACATACATACATACATGCATACATACATGCAGCTATATGTGTGTGTGCGTGTGTGTATGCGCGCACGCACGTGCTTTTTTTATTTTTTATTTTTGGAAAAATATCTCTTATATTCCTTCCAAAATCCGAGCTACAAAATCTAGAGTAATACCTATGAGGGTATTACTCTCAACACTTTTCTCTGCCATTTGTTATCAGAAATAATATATGCATCCTCAAGAAGCTTCATTCGAGCAATATCCTTGGGAACATTGGCCCGTAAACAAGAGTTGTCCATGAAATACACCTTGATATCTAGTCCACCAGCAAGACCAAGTGTCTTTTCATTCCCTGATGTAGATAGAGCATAATGCAAATCTCCACAAGAGAAGGGATTTTCAAGTCTGTTTTAGCAGTGGAGGACTTAATGCAAGGAAGCAAAGTATGAACAACATTAGATTGTGTTGTTGACATAAGAGGTTTATCATCCAAAATATTACTAAAGTAGTCCACTAGAACCCTTGCCATTTGAGTTCCTGCGTAATAAAATCTCCATTTTCAAGAACAAGCTTTGTCATGAAAGATAAATTTCTCTTTGTACCTTTAAATCTTGCAAAGAATTCCCTTGAAATACAATGAGCATCAAAGAAAGCAAGCTTTCTAGACAAGAAACAAGCTTTACATGCTGCTTCTTTATCCGCATCTTGTAAAACTTGAACACTTTGTTTAATCTGTTCTTCATCTTTCGGTGAGAGAGACCCATTATTGTCGTGAAGTCTTAACCTATCCAATTAAGATTGTGCCAACAAATTATGCTGGCTGTTATGAGTTGTTATAGCTTTACCACAAGACCAAATACTTTGCTGAAAACCATGCATAAGAGATTCCCATTTATATAACAAGGATGCATCAGTGGTAACCAAATTTGCAATACATGAGAAAATAGCCGATTTAAACAAAGGGTTCCCCAAATTCCTATTATTGATCATGAATGGCCTTTTCACACAAAGCCCATGCATACATACTTGTCAATGAAAGAAAGACAAAGTAGGAATGATAGGAAAGTGATCCAATCGATGAGCTGCATACTTGACTGAAATAACACATGAAGGAGGTAGTCAACAATCCACATTTGCAGCATACATTCTATCCAATCTTGCCCAAGCACGACTGTGGGAAGCTAAATGATAGGAATACCCATAAGTAGTACCATGAACCTGATTCCATAAGTCCACAAGCCCCAAGTGATCCCAAAGAGCAATACAATGAATGTGTTCATGAACCTAGTTCCATAAGTAGTACCATGAACTTGATTCCATAAGTCCACAAGCCCCAAGCACAATTGTGGGAAGCTAAATGATAAGAATAGCCATAAGTAGTACCGTGAACCTGATTCCATAAGTCAACAAGCCCCAAGTGATCCTTAAGATCATCCCAATGAATGCATTCACTAGGCACGATTTGCGCAAAACCAGTAGCTAAATCATGATGAGAGCAAACCATGTTAATGTCACCACATAACAAACCAGACCATGCAGCCTGCTGAGATAAGGTACACCACAACTGCCCTCTTGGTGAAGCAACAGCAAACCCATAAACGCTAGCAATATGGAGGGGATGAAAGTTAGATTTTAAAGAGATAATTAACCATCTACTAGAGGGATCATTAAAGTGCATAGATGGCAAAAGTGCATTCTTAACAATAGTGAGAATGCTAGAGCTGCCCACCACATCCTGACAAAAAGAAACAAGCACCTTAGTAGGAGAGAGTCGGTGCTCCTGAAGATAGAAAACATCTAGGTCTAACTGCAAAATCCAAGTCCAAATCACCTTAAGTCACCTTAAGTTTGTTCGGGCAGTTTAGCCTCCTTGCATTGTAAGAGACTATTTTCATGATAACTGTGGAGTGGGTGTTGAAGCAACTACCTCCTCAAAATCATTCATAACAATCTCAATATCCACATTACCTAACAAAGAGTCCCTAGTGTGATTGCCTAATGATCTATTTTTGGGAAGACTTCAAAATTATGGTAATAGCACTCATCAACAAAATCTAGCAAGAGCAATACATGGAGCCAATCTCTATGTATATGTATATAGGTAAGTTGATTCGGTTGTGTGACATTTAAGTTTCATTTTGTCTCTGTTATATTATTTTTAAATTTATTGTTTTTGTATTACATGCTTGTCAGCTTTCTAGTTATAAGTTGGCTACATTTTGTAGTATATATATTATAACTTAAAAATTTATAAAAGACTTGTAATAAGAATTATTATAACTACTAGCTTTAATGAATTATTTTAAAAAAACCTTTACTCGGTTACGACATGCATGTAAATATAATAATTAATTATTGAATTTGATAATGTAATATTAGTCAATTTATTATATGCACAATTTAACTATATATAATATATATGTTAAGGTATTTATAAAATTTATGCTATATATATATTAGTGAGTGAAATCCTGTATAAATTATATTACATTATTAGTGACAGGAATTCTGTGTATATTTGTTAACCTATGACGAACATTGAGACGTATTATGTTTTATGTCATGTAATTAATTTAAGTATTCTGAGTCATGGGTCGGGCTTGTCGACACCATATGTAAAGGATAAAGGGATTGGGTGAACGCCGATGAGAGGCGCACCTTGAATATCAGCAGGATAAGGGTTAAGATCGGTCGGCCATGTATGGGCGCCCATGTGTGAACGACTAAGTCACCTATAAGAGACAAATGTAACCCTAAAACTGTAAGATTCCTCCCCAGCCTCTCAAAATGTCCAGCATCTTCCCCTGTAATCAATCCTTCTTCAAAAATATAAAAGACTTGTTTTTAACTGTTTTAATCTAGAGAGAGAAAATATTCTAGAGAGAGAATATTCAGATTTTTAATATTTTTGGATAGAAAATTATCTCATCTTATTAAAATAAGTTCCTCTAAAACAGAAATTCAAAAAGAACTTTCCAATGTGCAATTGGAATTAATTGGAAATGGGTATAAAGGACCTTAGCCTAAGGGTCTAGATTTTCAGAAATTTTTGGATTATGGTCCAATTAAGGTTCCTATGGGCCAATAGCATCAATCCACGTGTAGGGAGGAGATAAATCCAATTTGTAAAAGAAGATACCCAAAAATGAGTAAATGCTCACATAAGATGAAGAGTTGAAAATGTACAAGGTTTATTAGTAAAAAACTATGAGCAATATTAAAAATATGAGATATTTTAGGTATAATGATTCCATTTTGACACATATGTAAGGAAGGGGAGTTCTTTAAAGGAGGTGCATATTTCACATAAGATGAAGAGTTGAAAATGTACAAGGTTTATTAGTAAAAAACTATGAGCAATATTAAAAATATGAGATATTTTGGGTATCCAAAAATGAGTAAATGCTCACACAAGATGAAGAGTTGAAAATGTACAAGGTTTATTAGTAAAAAACTATGAGCAATATTAAAAATATGAGATATTTTGGGTATAATGATTCTATTTTGACACATATGTAAGGAAGGGGAGTTCTTTAAAGGAGGTGCATATTTCACATGCTTGAATGAGTTTTAAACTCATAAAAATTGAGATATTTCATCTCTCCTCTCTCCTCATTCAAGTCTAGTTCCAAAAAGTTAGCTTAACTGACCTAAAAATGGTCAAAAATTGACCAAACTGAGTTGGAAAATTCTAGAATCAGTTTGTTTGGTTAGGAGCTCACTTTTTCCTATAAATAGAAGCCTCCCCCTAGTTGAAAAATATATAGTGTTTATGCATCGTTACTCTACTCCACCTAAGCCAAGAACTGTGAATTCATTGATAATTCACTAGTTTTTGGAGCTTTCCTCTTTCTTCAATCCCCATTGGTGGCTCCATCAACATACTTAACCAATTGATTGGTTGGGGGCCTCTACCGTGAACAAAGAATCAAGAAATTTGTAAGGTAATTAGTGAATTTTGATCATTTTCTATAATTTCTCAATGTTTCTCTCTTCTCAACCCCTCTCAAGCTTGAGAAGCTTAATTGGAATGGTTTTTGAATGCTATTGAAGTTAATTGATGAATGTTAGTGAAGAGTTACATAATTTGATGAATGCTATTGAAGTTAATTGATTAATAATAGTTAAGAATTACATAAATTTTAATTTATGCTTAATTCTAATGATTTTTATGTAATTTCTCTCTCTCACTCAAGAAATGGTCATACACTCATGACCCATTCTCAATCTAAATGAAGCTTTTCATAAAGCTTTTCCTTAATCCAAGATTAAGCTATGCTTGAGGCCAAATTAATGACTTTTTTCTATGCTTTTAGTTTATGTATTTCATGAATATTGATGATTCAATCCATTATAGATTAATGATCCAATTAGGGATCATTCTATTTATTTTCTTAATGATAAGCTTTATCCCGTAGAAAAATTGAGATTTATCAGTCATAGCAGCGGAGCTATGGTAAAATTTTTATAAAAATTACGCATAAAATAATTTCATTCGAAGCATGAAAAGAGGACTTCCTACCATATTCTAGGAATTATCATCCTAGATTAATTGAAAGATATTCATTGTAATCATAGAGAAATTGATTTTTATATTATACATAATTGATTTTCATGCATAAAGGTATGCATAAAAGATTATTATTTTAACATAAAAGTGTTACTTTTATCATAATTAGATTTCATGCATAGAGGTATGCATAAAAGATTATTATTTTAATGTAAAAGTGTTACTTTTATCATATTTGAATTTCATGCATAGAGGTATGCATAAAAGATGATTATTTTATTACAAAAGTGTTACTTTTAGCATAATTGAATTTCATGCATAGAGGTATGCATAAAAGATGATTATTTTATTACAAAAGTGTTACTTTTAGCATAATTAGATTTCATGCATAGAGGTATGCATAAAAGATGATTATTTTATTGTAAAAGTGTTACTTTTATCATAATTGGATTTCATGCATAAAGGTATTCATAAAAGTTGATTATTTTATTATAAAAGTGTTACTTTTATCATATTTGAATTTCATGCATAGAGGTATGCATAAAAGTTGATTATTTTATTGTAAAAGTGTTACTTTTATCATATTGGATTTCATGCATAGAGGTATGCATAAAAGATATTCTTTTTATACTAAAAGTGTGATTTTCATCATAAATGGATTTTATGCATAACTTAGATGCATAAGAGAAATTCTTTTATTCTAAAAGTGTAATTCCTACCAAATTGAATTTATGCATAAGAAGATGCATAAAAGATTGATTTTAAATTTAAAAGTGTCATTCTCATCTAAATTGAATTTATGCATAGGAAAATGCATAAAAGATTGAAATTTAATTCAAAAGTGTCATTTTCATTTAAAATGAATTTATGCATAGGAAGATGCATAAAAGATTGATTTTTACTTTGAAAGTATTAATCTCCTTAAATAGAATTTATGCATAAATAAATGTGTAAAGAAATCTTATATCAAATATAAGAATTCTCTTGTATTCTATAAATAGATATGAGATGTAATAGGATGTGATAAGAGGTGTATAAGATGTGATAAGAGGTGATAAGATGCTTATGAAATAAGTTAGGAGGTGATAAGATGAATTAAGATGGGATAAGATGTGTATGGGATGAGGTAAGAAGTGTATGTGATAGGATAAGATGTATATGGGTTGTGATAGGGCGAGAATGGATGTGATGTAAAAGATTAGATGTGAAGGCATATGGGGCTATATGAATGGGAATGTGAAAATGGATGTATGTATGTGGATGTGTGGATGTGGAGATGGGAGTGTGGATGTATGAATGTGAAAATGGATGTATGCATGAAGATGTATATGCATAGATGTGAATGTGGATGTAGATGTGGATGTATAAATGTGAATGGGAATGTGGATGTGGATGTATGTGAATGTGGATGTAGATGTGGATGTATAGATGTGAATGTGGAATGTGGATGTGGATGTAGATGTGAATGGGAATGTGGATATGGATGTATGTATGTATGTGGATGTGGATGTATGAATGAGGACGTGATAGTGGATGTATGCATGTGGATGTGGATGTATGGATGTGGATATGGATGTGTATGTATGAATGTGGATATGGGATGTGGATGTATAAATGAGGATGTGAAAATGGAGGTAAGCATGTAAATGTGGATGTATGGATGTGAATGTGGATGTGGATGTGGATGTGGATGTATGGATGTGGATATTGATGTGTATGTATGAATGTGGATATGGAATGTGGATGTATAAATGAGGATGTAAAAATGGATGTATGCATGTAGATGTGGATGTATGGATGTGAATATGAATGTGGATATGGGATGTGGATGTATAAATGAGGATGTATGCATGTAGATGTGGATGTATGGATGTGAATGTGAATGTGTATATGAATTAATGTGTCGTCGATATGAGGAAATGGATGAGAATGAGTACACATTGAATGGAATGTGGAATAAGTAATGTGGACTAAGGAGGGATAATGTGGACTAAGGAGGGATAATGTGGAAAGACGAGAGTTCGATTTAGAAATTGTATTTTGTGACTGTTTGTAAATGACTGTTTTATGTCAAGAATGCTGGGGAAGCATTTTGTGGATTAAGGTCATGAGGGAAGACCTAAATGTTAAAGTTGCAACTGCTGACGGAGAGTCAATGGAGGATGTCTCGCGTAGCAAGGTCGACCGAGGTCTTGACCAGCCTCGGTTCGATTTAAATGGTGAGCTTCCGGTACGGTGGATGAGGGACCAAGGAAGCGGCCTATGAGTGAAGCGCTAGGTCACCTACGAAGGATCCTAGAGGGTGCTGACCATACGGTGCTTGGTGCCAAAGATACCCACACGTGCGTCGTGGAAGATATTGGAATAAAGAATAAGAATTGTTTTCTGAAACCGGGCATGGATCTGGTTGATTGACCTTGCTGGTTCTCAACGGATGAGTCCATGGCTCTTTTATATGGATCTGTGGGTTTATCTTGCTGATCTTCCACGGAGATTCCATTCTATTATATGAATATATTGCTGGTTACTATGAGCTAGGAACTATGGAAAAGGCCCCTGAGTGAACAGGTGGTGAGCGTTCTGGTTGCCAATGATGCCATAAGTATACCGATGAATGACTGACTGGAAATAAGGATTCAACCAGAGACTATGAGGATTGTCATCAGTGACATAATGGTTTCATTAAAGGATTGTTTTAAAGTTAGCTAATGCTAAGAAAAAGGCAATTTCATATTGGGTGTGTAAGTGGTGTGACTAGTTTTATGTTTGCATGAACTTCCGGCTAGGGAGCCTTGGAACTCTTTTCCTTGGTACCCGGGACAAAACCTAACCAAATTCTTAATTGGATCCCATCACTACAGTGGTTGGGCAGTTGGCTAACCCATGGGATTGGATGGGGTTAGGCTGGACTGATGGATCCGTAAATCGAGATTTAATTTCTATTATTACGATAGATGAAGTAAATCTCGGATAGTAATTGTTCTATGGATAGTAATTGTTCTATGGATAGGAATCAACGGCTGTGCCTCTTGATGGGGAAAAAGCGTTGATCCCAATGATCCAAGTGCAAGTTTCTTCCTTGATCTGACCAAGTACCGTTAGAGGTGCAGTCGGATCAGTTTGATCAGTAATGATCTTGACTACATTAGAGTAAAGAGTTATCCTGGTGGAATCGCTCGTGCTTTCCGGGTAAAGGAAGTTTTTCCGGTTTCGGTTTTGGACAAACCGACGGATTAGTCTCTTGTCCGGATATCCATGGCGAGGCCCCGAGTGTGAGACCCCTACCCGCGCACGATGTGCTACTTCCGCTGCTAGCACCCCGAATTCGTTGCGCAGTGGAGACCGGGATCTCACAGTTGGTATCAGAGCGGTTTAAAACTAATACGGATAAGCAAATTCTTATCATAAATTGATAATAAAATTCAGAAAAAGCATTTTTCATAATGTATTTTCATTCCGTAAGCCTCTTTAATGAAGAATTTTTAATCAAAGAATTTTTTTATATAGATGGAAGTTCCCTACTTATCTGGTATTCCCGACCTCACCCAGTCTCAAGATATGACTGCGTTCACCTTCAAACATCTCATCTCTTCTGCTTCAACTCAAACAAGCCGAGCACTCGCACGCCATTTCGCGGATTTATATTTTCCTACCCCAGCAGAGAGAATACAGCATAAGTGGTTTGCAGGGCAATATGTCCACGCCCCTTGCGACCGCCGTACAATGCTGTGGTAGAATCTCTCATTGACTATGATCCTGTTAAAGCTGAAAATAGTGCGTGGTGTCATCCTATATCATTCGACGCCTCGAAATTTCAGACTTTCATGTCAAATTTATAGACTCCTTAGTCGGTTTATCCCTAAGAAGAAAATAATAACCCCCTTCGCAGTTAGAGAACTTATGTAACAGGGCATGACTATGGCCTAGTACGGTCCTCTTATATGTCTTCCGAGGAGATTTTGAACTCAGAGCCGAGATGCTCTATGTACATATTGCAACTTTTATATAAATAAAGAAACGTTTTTCGATGAAAAATATCCTGTTGGATAAATGATTGTTTATGTGGCGGACGATCTGCTGATAAAGAAAAAAAAAGAAAAAAAAATCTGTTATCGGACATATGTCATAGATCTCCATTAAGATCTTGTCTTGTATAAGAAATTGTTTTCCGAACTCTTAAGTCTTAGGATCTCGTGAATAATATCAAAATAAAAAATTAATAATATATAAATTTTGGCAAAAACATGAGACGAGGAAACCGTGGTCGTCAGCCAGACCCTGTCTCTGAAAATGACGAGCTTGACCTTGATGTTCGCAAGGCTCTTCATAGGACTCAGCCAGGACCCTTCAAAGGAGAAGGGGAGAACCTGGGCGAGGCTGTGGAGAAATGGGTGGAAGCCTTGGAAGAGTATTTTGACGTCACAGGATACAATCATTAGAGCAATTGGCTAATAAAGATCAACTGAGAAGCCAAATATGTCAAAAATTTATCAAGAAACACAAAAAGGTTGTAATTGTGTGATATAATTCATACAATTTGATATTCAAACTGAAAAATTCGTAAATTAGTAATTGGGTCTTCAATTGGAAGTACCGCAATTGTATGGAACCCTGACTTGCTTGAGGCCTAGACATGATGGTATTTACCTTATAGTTTCGAGTTTCATGACTATCCGTATATACCGAGGGTACAACTGCAGCTCCTTACCGGTAGTATATACGAGTAAATCTAAGACTTGAAATTATAAGCGTTAATGCTATCCAGATGATGATTTCGAATGTGGTTGATATGATTTTTAATTCTGTTTGAGAATTGATTAATTGATTTGGATTCTGATTGAAAAACGATGATTTCTGAAATTTAGTTGAAATGTAATAAGCTGAGCAAAACCACAATGTGGATGATTGGGACGAGTCCCTGTAATGATAAATGATGATAATGATTTCAGCAAATCACTATGAGATTAGTGGATTGTGCTGTCAAATTGCTACTGTTAATACTTGAGACGGTAGATCAAGTTAAGGGATGACAAATTGAGAACTTGCTTAACTAAAATTCCCGTGGAGGAATGTTCAGAAGGAAATTTTTTCATTCTAATGGACCATTATTGTGTTAAAGATATGAATGATATGATCTGAATGAATTGATATTTAATGATGAGTTCTATATAAGGGATATTTATCCCCATATTCTGTTGGGTTGACCAGAATATAAGGAACCCCAGAATAAATTAGATCTTAAGCAAAAGAGTTGTCCTCTACTTTGCGAGATAAGGACATCTCGCACTTTTTAAGTGGGATAGAATGTAAGATTTCTCCCCCAACCTTCAAGGTATACAGGAGTAAGAATATTATAATTATTCCCTCTCTAAATAAAAGAAAGATTCTGTTTAAAAAGGGAAGACACTTTACCAAAATACCTTCTCAGGAGCCCACCTGTTTTAAAGATTCAGAACGATGAATTCAGAAGTGAGAACCGGTGTTTTGGATGCCAAGGTTTTGACCATCAGTTAAAAGACTGCCTGACTCCTACCATGAAAAGGGCACAGGGAAGTCTAGAACCCAAATTCAGAGACCAATTCCTTCATACCAATCTAATCAGGGTCCGTCGCTCGGACAAGATTGCTTAACTCCATTAACTAGGTCCGACCCATTGATTAGGGTCGAGATGACCAGTCAAATGCTTGGCGACTTAGAGCAACAGATGCAGGCAATTCATAAAGATATAAACGCTGCCCAAGAATCGACAGAGACAATATACAGATAAGAAGAGGACAATCAGAGAATTCAAAGAAGCAGTTATAGTCTTCATTTGAATACGGACCAAAAGAATTTCTTTATCTCTAGGGGAGTATAAGTAGTTATCCCCCAGATATTGTGGACCAAAGAAAGTAGGTGACTTAGCCTACGAACTTCTTTTATCTCTTCATCTCAAAGTCCTTAATGCCTTCTATAGAAAAATGTGCCAAACCCAAATCATGGAAAGATGGTAAAACTTCAGTGGCAAGATACCGTTGGCTTCTAAGTTACGCTAACTCCTTCCTTTATATAAGTCGTAACTTTTACTTGTCGCTCATAGTAATCTTACTTCCATCGATCTCCCTTCTTCTTAATCTCCTTCATGGCTTGGCAACAAGAATTAGTTTTATCCATGATGATTTCTCACCTTCAAGATGCAAGTGAGTCTGTGAAGAAAGATTTTATAGAACAGTATGAGCGCTCACTTTTTCCTCACTTGGGAACGTCTGTAGCTCAGACCAAATGGCGGACCTATCAAGACATAACTAGGGTAACACCCTGGGGTCAGCAGCACTTTCGTAACAATGTCCGCTTGGCCATGGTTATTGAAGCCTTGGGTTTGGGTCCCCGATACTACTGCGTTATGAGATCAAGACATCTTGGGTTTTCTGAGCGGGTCTTCTTACTGGCGTATTTTCTTCCTCATCAGAAGATATGCCTTTACCCCGTTTTTGGCTTGCCTCTCAGAGGTCCTTTTGTTAGATCACCTCATACCACTGAGATAGGTGCGGCAATAACCAACAGAATTATTCCCATAGATGAGTTACTTTATACGTGCGCAGCTTGTGAGTGCTGCTTTTGTGATCATATGATGGACGGGCTTATGGAAGTGTAAAGAGTTCTTCTATCTTTACTGTATATGTTCCAAGAATGAATAAAGTTTAAATCTTGTTCTTGTCTTGACCCTTACTCTCTTTGAGACTTTTTAATTGGTGGTTAATCTTAATTAAAAATTTTCTCTCAGTCTCATACTTGTGCATCTTGCGAAATTACCCCCAGTTTGCGAGATGAGGGCATCTCGCGTTTTTCAAGTGGGAGAGAATGTAAGATTCCTCCCCAGCCTCTCAAAATGTCCAGCATCTTTCCCTGTAATCAATCCTTCTTCAGAAATATAAAAGACTTGTTTCTAACTGTTTTAAGCTAGAGAGAGAAAATATTCTAGAGAGAGAATATTTAGATTTTTAATATTTTTGGATAGAAAATTATCTCATCTTATTAAAATAAGTTCCCCTGAAACAGAAATTCAAAAAAAACTTTCCAATGTGCAATTGGAATTAATTGGAAATGGGTATAAAGGACCTTAGCCTAAGGGTCTAGATTTTCAGAAATTTTTGGATTATGGTCCAATTAAGGTTCCTATGGGCCAATAGCATCAATCCATATGTAGGGAGGAGATAAATCCAATTTGTAAAAGAAGATACCCAAAAATGAGTAAATGCTCACATAAGATGAAGAGTTGAAAATGTACAAGGTTTATTAGTAAAAAACTATGAGCAATATTAAAAATATGAGATATTTTGGGTATAATGATTCCATTTTGACACATATGTAAGGAAGGGGAGTTCTTTAAAGGAGGTGCATATTTCACATAAGATGAAGAGTTGAAAATGTACAAGGTTTATTAGTAAAAAACTATGAGCAATATTAAAAATATGAGATATTTTGGGTATCCAAAAATGAGTAAATGCTCACACAAGATGAAGAGTTGAAAATGTACAAGGTTTATTAGTAAAAAACTATGAGCAATATTAAAAATATGAGATATTTTGGGTATAATGATTCTATTTTGACACATATGTAAGGAAGGGGAGTTCTTTAAAGGAGGTGCATATTTCACATGCTTGAATGAGTTTTAAACTCATAAAAATTGAGATATTTCATCTCTCCTCTCTCCTCATTCAAGTCTAGTTCCAAAAAGTTAGCTTAACTGACCTAAAAATGGTCAAAAATTGACCAAACTGAGTTGGAAAATTCTAGAATTAGTTTGTTTGGTTAGGAGCTCACTTTTTCCTATAAATAGAAGCCTCCCCCTAGTTGAAAAATATATAGTGTTTATGCATCGTTACTCTACTCCACCTAAGCCAAGAACTGTGAATTCAGTAATAATTCACTAGTTTTTGGAGCTTCCCTCTTTCTTCGTTCCCCATTGGTGGCTCCATCAACATACTTAACTAATTGATTGGTTGGGGGCCTCTACCGTGAACAAAGAATCAAGAAATTTGTAAGGGAATTAGTGAATTTTGATCATTTTCTATAATTTCTCAATATTTCTCTCTTCTCAACCCCTCTCAAGCTTGAGAAGCTTAATTGGAATGGTTTTTGAATGCTATTGAAGTTAATTGATGAATGTTAGTGAAGAGTTACATAATTTGATGAATGCTATTGAAGTTAATTGATTAATAATAGTTAAGAATTACATAAATTATCATTTAAGCTTAATTCTAATGGTTTTTATGTAATTTCTCTCTCTCACTCAAGAAATGGTCATACTCATGACCCATTCTCAATCCAAATGAAGCTTTTCATAAAGCTTTTCCTTAATCCAAGATTAAGCTATGCTTGAGGCCAAATTAATGGCTTTTTTCTATGCTTTTAGTTTATGTATTTCATGAATATTGATGATTCAATCCATTATGGATTAATGATCCAATTAGGGATCATTCTATTTATTTCCTTAATGATAAGCTTTATCCCTTAAAAAATTTGAGATTTATCAGTCATAGCCGCGGAGCTATGGTAAATTTTTTATAAAAATTACGCATAAAATAATTTCATTCAAAGCATGAAAAGAGGACTTCCTACCATATTCTAGGAATTATCATCCTAGATTAATTGATAGATAATTATTGTAATCATAGAGAAATTGATTTTTATATTATACATTATTGATTTTCATGCATAAAGGTATGCATAAAAGATTATTATTTTAACATAAAAGTGTTACTTTTATCATAATTAGATTTCATGCATAGAGGTATGCATAAAAGATTATTATTTTAATGTAAAAGTGTTACTTTTATCATATTTGAATTTCATGCATAGAGGTATGCATAAAAGATGATTATTTTATTACAAAAGTGTTACTTTTAGCATAATTGAATTTCATGCATAGAGGTATGCATAAAAGATGATTATTTTATTACAAAAGTGTTACTTTTAGCATAATTGGATTTCATGTATAGAGGTATGCATAAAAGATGATTATTTTATTGTAAAAGTGTTACTTTTATCATAATTGGATTTCATGCAGAGGTATGCATAAAAGTTGATTATTTTATTATAAAAGTGTTACTTTTATCATATTTGAATTTCATGCATAGAGGTATGCATAAAAGTTGATTATTTTATTGTAAAAGTGTTACTTTTATCATATTGGATTTCATGCATAGAGGTATGCATAAAAGATATTCTTTTTATACTAAAAGTGTGATTTTCATCATAAATGGATTTTATGCATAACTTAGATGCATAAGAGAAATTCTTTTACTCTAAAAGTGTAATTCCTACCAAATTGAATTTATGCATAAGAAGATGCATAAAAGATTGATTTTAAATTTAAAAGTGTCATTCTCATCTAAATTGAATTTATGCATAGAAAAATGCATAAAAGATTGAAATTTAATTCAAAAGTGTCATTTTCATTTAAAATGAATTTATGCATAGGAAGATGCATAAAAGATTGATTTTTACTTCGAAAGTATTAATCTCCTTAAATAGAATTTATGCATAAATAAATGTGTAAAGAAATCTTATACCAAATATAAGAATTCTCTTGTATTCTATAAATAGATATGAGATATAATAGGATGTGATAAGAGGTGTATAAGATGTGATAAGAGGTGATCAGATGCTTATGAAATAAGTTAGGAGGCGATAAGATGAATTAAGATGTGATAAGATGTGTATGGGATGAGGTAAGAAGTGTATGTGATAGGATAAGATGTATATGGGTTGTGATAGGGCGAGAATGGATGTGATGTAAAAGATTAGATGTGAAGGCATATGGGACTATATGAATGGGAATGTGGAAATGGATGTATGTATGTGGATGTGTGGATGTGGAGATGGGAGTGTGGATGTATGAATGTGAAAATGGATGTATGCATGAAGATGTATATGCATAGATGTGAATGTGGATGTAGATGTGGATGTATAAATGTGAATGGGAATGTGGATGTGGATGTATGTGAATGTGGATGTAGATATGGATGTATAGATGTGAATGTGGAATGTGGATGTGGATTTATGTATGTATGTGGATGTAGATGTGGATGTATAGATGTGAATGGGAATGTGGATATGGATGTATGTATGTATGTGGATGTGGATGTATGAATGAGGATGTGATAGTGGATGTGAATGGAAATGTGGATATGGATGTATATATGTATGTGGATGTGGATGTATGAATGAGGATGTGATAGTGGATGTATGCATGTGGATGTGGATGTATGGATGTGGATATGGATGTGTATATATGAATGTGGATATGGGATGTGGATGTATAAATGAGGATGTGAAAATGGAGGTTACAAGCATGTAAATGTGGATGTATGGATGTGAATGTGGATGTGGATGTGGATGTATGGATGTGGATATGGATGTGTATGTATGAATGTGGATATGGGATGTGGATGTAAAAATGGATGTATGCATGTAGATGTGGATGTATGGATGTGAATGTGAATGTGTATATGAATTAATGTGTCGTCGATATGAGGAAATTGATGAGAATGAGTACACATTGAATGGAATGTGGAATAAGTAATGTGGACTAAGGAGGGATAATGTGGACTAAGGAGGGATAATGTGGAAAGACAAGAGTTCGATTTAGAAACTGTATTTTGTGACTATTTGTAAATGACTGTTTTATGTCAAGAATGGTGGGGAAGCATTTTGACCGTCTTGTGGATTAAGGTCATGAGGGAAGACCTAACTGTTAAAGTTGCAACTGCTGACGGAGAGTCAATGGAGGACGTCTCGCGTAGCAAGGTCGACCGAGGTCTTGACCAGCCTCGGTTCGATTTAAATGGTGAGCTTCCGGTACGGTGGATGAGGGACCAAGGAAGCGGCCTATGAGTGAAGCGCTAGGTCACCTACGAAGGATCCTAGAGGGTGCTGACCATACGGTGCTTGGCGCCGAAGATACCCACACGTGCGTCGTGGAAGATATTGGAATAAAGAATAAGAATTGTTTTCTGAAACCGGGCATGGATCTGGTTGATTGACCTTGCTGGTTCTCAACGGATGAGTCCATGGCTCTTTTATATGGATCTATGGGTTGATCTTGCTGATCTTCCACGGAGATTCCATTCTATTATATGAATATATTGCCGGTTACTATGAGCTAGGAACTATGGAAAAGGCCCCTGAGTGAACAGGTGGTGAGCGTTCTGGTTGCCAATGATGCCATAAGTATACCGATGAATGAATGACTGGAAATAAGGATTCAACGAGAGACTGAGGATTGTCATCAGTGACATAATGGTTTCATTAAAGGATTGTTTTAAAGTTAGCTAATGCTAAGAAAAAGGCAATTTCATATTGGGTGTGTAAGTGGTGTGACTAGTTTTATGTTTGCATGAACTTCCGGCTAGGGAGCCTTGGAACTCTTTTCCTTGGTACCCGGGACAAAACCTAACCAAATTCTTAATTGGATCCCATCACTACAGTGGTTGGGCGGTTGGCTAACCCATGGGACTGGATGGGGTTAGGCTGGACTGATGGATCCGTAAATCGAGATTTAATTTCTATTATTACGATAGATGAAGTAAATCTCGGATAGTAATTGTTCTATGGATAGTAATTGTTCTATGGATAGGAATCAACGGCTGTGCCTCTTGATGGGGAAAAAAGCGTTGATCCCAATGATCCAAGTGCAAGTTTCTTCCTTGATCTGACCAAGTACCGTTAGAGGTGCAGTCGGATCAGTTTGATCAGTAATGATCTTGACTACGTTAGAGTAAAGAGTTATCCTGGTGGAATCGCCCGTGCTGCTTTCCGGGTAAAGGAAGTTTTTCCGGTTTCGATTTTGGACAAACCGATGGATTAGTCTCTTGTCCGGATATCCGTGGGCGAGACCCCGAGTGTGAGACCCCTACTCGCGCACGATGTGCTACTTCCGCTGCTAGCACCCCGAATCCGTTGCGCGGTGGAGACCGGGATCTCACAAAAACTCTCATTCTCAATGTGTTGAATACAAAGTGTGCTCTTGCCTTATCTTCTCGGTCCCCTTCTCCTGCGTATGTGTGTGTGTGTGTGTGTGTGTGTGTGTGTGTGTGAGAGAGAGAGAGAGAGAGAGCGATCGAGCACTGTGTGGCGGCATGGCGGTGGCGAGGTGGTAGAGCGGCGACGGCGGCTCCTTCTTCACTGCGACGCGAGAATCCTTCACGCGACGGCGGTTTGAGTGGTGAGTGATAGAAGCACAACATTGAAGTTTTTGAACACGTGTGTGATTCCTTAGAAGAGCACAATGAGCTACATAAATGTAAAGCCTTAGGCTTAACCTTGAGTGGAAAAGCCGGAGATTGGTATCGAACTTTAAGGGTTGAAGAGCGTACTCACTATCCCACTCTCAAGAGATTGTTCTTGAAAGAATACATACGGGAGGGTGTGCTTTGGGGGGTAGCATCTCAACTCCAAAAAGTTGAGATGCGAGGAAGGGGAGCTAGTTAGAGACTTTATTAGTCGATTAAAGCATCTAAATTCTCGCTGCACTCCCGATGAGCGCTTCAATAACAACCAACTGCTCGATAGATTCATCCGAGGATTGCGCCACGAGGACATATACAATGGCTTAGTCATTAGAGGTCTTACGACATGGGAAGCAGTCACTGCCAATGCAATCCAGTTAGAAGATAACTTGATGATTGCAGGTAAAAAGGTGTCTTCGAAGACAAAATCTGTTAGTTTGCAAGTATCTGGGCACGAGCCAATGATGGTAAAACCTATTGCCAAGGAGCCCAAAATATCCGGAATGTCTGTGACTAACCTGACTAAGGCTCTCCAAGAATACTTTAGGGACTCAAAATAGCCATATGTACCCAAGAAGAGAGCAACAATGGTTTTCGGTTTGCTTAGGACCACATAGTACGAGTGAATGTCCCACATTCAGAGTTAAATTCAATGGGAATTGCAATGCATGTGGTAAGTATAGCCATCAATCTAAGGATTGCCTAGTACTTAAGCGTATGTTGGCAAATCAAGCACCACTAGCCTGGTCAAACACACCTCAAGTACCCGCGCTGATGCCTGCACCACCTGTCGAGCAACCACAGCACATAGTTCCAAGGAACCCGAATGTAGTCCAGTCTGTGTCGTTACCACCGCCAGTGCTAGTCCACATCCAAGGGTTACCCCTATAAACCAGATGGGTTGTGAGTCACATAGTGTGTGTGGGGATTATGAAGAGGAGATAGACCCCACTTTTCAATATGGGATTGATACGTTTGAAATGACTTCCCAGTACTACATGGAGGATCATTTTGGGCAAGTCAAGCCTGTATATCAAGCGACTGCTCTTGCCACAAGAGGGAAAAACCTTAATACCTTGGCGAGGAGACCACCTCTTCAATGCTACGATTGTGGTGGACCGCATCATGTAGCAGAGTGCCCTAATAGGCTACAGAAGATCGCTACTCAAATGCAACCAAATCAAGGGAGCACATCGGGAATGCCGGTACTCACATGTAATCGTTGTGGCATAGATCATTTGATTGCTCAATGTCCACATAATCCTAGTGCACCCAAGATTATGCCATTGAATTTGGTTGAGGTCAGTAACGAGGCACGAGGAACCACACCTGTTGTACCCGCGAATGTAGTTACACGGTCAATGCTTCAAAATCAAAACTACATTCTCGAAGAGAGAGATACTGCATCAATTGCTCGAGCAAAGAAAAAGAAAACGTGGCGGAAGAGATCGCTTAATACCATGAGCTCCAAGCCTAGTTCAAAGACTAACATAGGAACAGGAGACGACCCCGTGTATATGAATGATCCTGAAGATGATTCTGATTCAATAGAAACCATGGGGACCAAAGCCACTACCTTAAGGGAGGACCCCACTCAGGAGCTCAACGAAGGAGAATCAAGCGAATACATAAATCAGGGGAAACAAAAGGAAACTCCCCCGGCCCTACAACCAAGTCAGCTAATGCCCTCTCGGCCACCCAAACTGACTGAGACTCCCCAAGACAAGCCACGTGGGCCAAAAACCCTCAAGAAAAAGATTGGAACTTACCCAAACCTAGTTGAGGAGATTGAACAAGTGCAACACTTAAGGGGTTTGGTGGAAGAAACACAAAGAGAACTGGAGCCAAACCCTAGAAAAATCCAAATTCTGGACACAATGTTTCCTACGCAAGTTCAGCCTCACACGAACCATAAACCGTTAGCTATACCTAGTATCATTCGGGAAGAAAGTGAGGATAGGACGTCAGGAAGTGGGCAACCACCCTTCTTGCTTGAAAGAATGTTTAGTGAGGGAATGCCTGACCCCATCGAAGAGGAAGTGATTCCATCTTCACCAGTCCCTAGTCAAGGGGCGATATCTCGAAAAGTACTGTTGAATGTGTCCAAGCTAATGGATTTCATGTCCTCTGAAATCAGAACCACGATCATATCCAAGTTATACGGAGATCCTGAGCTATTCTTAGCTCTTCGGGCATTTCTCAATGGAGAACTGAAGGCGGGGTTACCGCAATTTACAAATATGGATAGACCCGACACGCTTCAAGATGAAGGGGAACATTGAGATCTACAACCCAACCTAGATGAAGACTCGGTCGTTGAAATACCTGTTAACAAGTTGGGACAGTAGTTTGAAGGTGACGAATCTAATGCAACCCTCGCCATTACTACCAAGGGATTAACTCTAAAGGGAATCCTTGATGGTGGTGCTGGAGTGAGCATTGTGACTAAAAACTCTTGGGAATCTATGGGAAGACTGTTAAGATTCTAGAAATGGGATTGATCATGGTGAAGAACATAGATTAAGCATAAGATTAAGGTGGATTAAACCACACTAAGAACTCCATGACTAGAGAGAGAGGGAGATTGCACACTCAACACTATTCCCTTGTATTGCATATCACAATGAACCATACAACGATATAGGCTCTCTAGCCTTATCCCACTTTACACATCATCATCCATGTGGCACTCCCTTTTCCACTCTTTTGGTCAATTCTCACACACCATACAATATTACATGTGGCATTCCATCTCACCACAATATCTTGCACTTCTAGAGTGCTTTCCCACATACACACATACACACAATATCTTGCACCTCTAGGGTTGCTTTCCCACATACACACTACACCGCGATTATATCTCTCAACACCCCCTCTTAATCGAGGTGTTCTACAACTCACCCATCATCCATCACCCATATCAATGTAGCATTGCACAACCGCAATCGCTACCTCTCAACACTCCCCCTCAATGATACATTGGAGTGTCCATCAACCAAACATGAGTGCCCGTGTCTACCATCTTAGACACCTAGTCCATTTTGAGCCGACTCATCGCTCACAACGGAACCACTGAGTCCGATTTGAACATGGAAGTTCGGGTGGGATCCAACCCATGCGCATGCACCTCACACGTGCATCGCTCAAGCACACATCACAACAACAACCATTTCGAGCTTCTAGGTGAGCTCGGGTATGGTTACCCTCATACCATGGGTGAATACACATCTCGTTTTGAGCTTTAAACTCGGGTACGATTACTCTCATAATCATGGGTGAAACAAATACAATCCTTTTTATGCGTGTGCAAGGGCAGGGCACCCATCAAATCCAATTGATAAAACAACTTCCAAGGTCTTTATTTTTACAAGCCCGCTAGTTCAGGGGCATTGGAGAGAGAAAAAAAAAACTCATTTTGCCGTGAGGCAAGTGAACCTTGTGTGTATGAAAAAACTCGAAAAATTCATTTGTGTGTAAATGCACCCTTATAATCAATAAGGGTATTAAAATTTTGCAGGTCACATATGAAAAAAAAATTATACTCTTCTGTTGCCTGCGTCAGTGGTTCTTTCTCTTAATGGGCCGTGGTGGGTGGCCCTTACCCACCCACTTCTGTGCAGATCTCTCTCCTCCACACGCTGCTCTTCAGCTTCTCCGTTCGTCCTTACACGCTGCTCTTCAGCTTCTCCGTTCGTCCTTTGAGTTTCAATGTCGTGAGGTGGTCGTGTTGGTTGTCTTGCTGCTATGTTGCTGTTCCTCTCAGGCGTTTGCTGGGTTGGCTGTGTGATGGCCTTGTTGTCTGGCGACTGCATGCTCTATCGCCTTTCCTAGGTGATTCCATTGCCTGATGTCGGGTTTCTGCCCCGACGACCGTTTTTATTTTTGGTTCTCTCTCTTTTGCCCTGTGCTGCTCTACGCAACGAGCGACTGTTGGTGGCTGCACGACGTCTGTGTCTAGAGGCTTGCTGCGCTTTTTGCTTGAGGCTGCTAAGCCTGAGGCTTGCTGTGCTTTTTCTTTAGCCCTGAAGTCTCACGCTATTGTTTGCTTTTGCTTGCTTCAGCTCCAACTCTTCTTTGTTGAGCTGCAATACCTCTTCATGTGCGTTCTGGTGCACCGAATTCCATAGGTTCTCCCATTTTCATAGCTGCTCCTTTGCTTGCTTTATCTAAGCTCCCATGACTACCTCCACATGCTTGTTTTTGGCTTCCACACATGAAGCTAGGTGTGTGGTTACCTTGAGCTCCATAATGTAGCTCCTTCTTGTTGCAGCCTCTTTGCCTCTTCTAAACCTCTCTCATTGAGGTTTCTCCCATAGCCATCAATATGGCCTTGCAAGTTCCCAAATGAACTTGCACTCTCTATGCCTTTTCTTGCATACAAACTTCAAGGGTGCTTCTTCACATGGTCTCTCAAATGAAACCATAGGTGCATAAACATGTGGAAACTGCCAAGGTTTCCATCCCCTTCTTTGCTCTCCTTCATTGAGCAAACATTCACAAGTGCATCCTCTTCTTGATGCACACACATGTGAACTCCATTGAGTTCACTATCTCACTTGCCATTATCTTGACAAGCATGCACCTCCTCCACTCTTTGCTTGGAAGCAAAGAACCTTGGGATTCTTCCATCCCATCAAGCAACCCTTATACATTGAGCATTTTTCCATTGCTCAAAATCAACCAAAATCTGAGGCAAAACTTCACAAGACCAACCTTTTTTGAGGCATAATCAGCAACATATCTTCTCTTGGCAGCTTCTCCTTGACGGTGATGAAGACTCCATAGCCTTCATAATGCTGAAATCTCCATTTTCAGCTTCCTTGATGATGAGCAAGCTCTCCATGTTGCAAAACTCCATTTGCAACTCTCTTGGGCAGCTTCTATGCAACCTCCTTGTTGCAAATCTCCTCTCAAATCCTCACAAATGCAAATCTCCTCTCAAATCTTCACAAATGCAAATCCAAATCATAATATGAGTGTGCATAATTTTGCTGAAAATATAATGCTTAATCAAACAAACACACAAACAAGCTAATATACATAATAAACACCATGACCAAGAGCCCATTTGGCTCTGATACCATGTTAAGATTCTAGAAATGGGATTGATCATGGTGAAGAACATAGATTAAGCATAAGATTAAGGTGGATTAAACCACACTAAGAACTCCATGACTAGAGAGAGAGGGAGATTGCACACTCAACACTATTCCCTTGTATTGCATATCACAATGAACCATACAATGATATAGGCTCTCTAGCCTTATCCCACTTTACACATCATCATCCATGTGGCACTCCCTTTTCCACTCTTTTGGTCAATTCTCACACACCATACAATATTACATGTGGCATTCCATCTCACCACAATATCTTGCACTTCTAGAGTGCTTTCCCACATACACACATACACACAATATCTTGCACCTCTAGGGTGCTTTCCCACATACACACTACACCGCGATTATATCTCAGACCTCACCTTGAAGTCACAAACATAGTGGTTAAGATGGCAAACGGAACTATTGTTAAACCTATTGGGATGTTAAGGGACCTTAAGATCAAGGTTCTGGCATTAGGGGAAGGTTGAGGTCTATAGGGGCCCTTTAAGCTGCCATATTATGATTTTAATGACTTTTTGTTAAAATGTTAAGTTTCTTTGACTTTAGATACCTTCTTATTCTTCAAATGGCTAGAAGTTTGAATTTCAAAGTTTCCTACCAAAATTGAATTTAAAATTGAGTGGGCAAAACCATATCATGTGACATATCTATGGAAAGAGCTCAGCGAGTAGATTCTGGATCTCTAATCTCTGACAAATTTTGAGCTCATATGTAGAAGTTATGGATGTCTGAAATTTTAAAAACTTTTCCCCCCACTTTTTGGGAATGAAAAGTACAAAAGGCATCTTTTAGAGAATCGTTTGACCACCTTTAATCACCCAACATTTTTGTATACATGGCATCACATGATTGGCCCTTTTCCTTAATAACCTTTTAATCACATGGCATCTTAAAGGGCCCCTATAGACCTCAACCTTCCCCTAATGAGTACAAGGTAAGACATACCTTCATTGTAATGGATTTCTCTAAGCATCTTATGTCATATCAAATGATCTTAGGGCGTCCTTTCATGAGGGAAGCACAAATGGTGCATGACTGGTCGAAAAACCATGTCTACCTACAATTCCAAGACTCTGTCATTCGAGTTGATCTTGAGAATGGTCGCGCGCATCCTTTAGGAAGCAAGGTTATCATCGATAATCGATCAAATACCACTATTCACTCCGCCCCATTAAGGTATTGCTATACATGCAAAAAAGAGACTGATGATGGGAAAGATTCTCCTTATATGGATGTCCTACTGGGTATGAATGAGTCGGATAATGTGGATTGGGTACACCTAGCAGCAACCATATACACATGGGGAAATAGAGGCACAAGTTGGGTAACACCTGAGGGGCAAGATATGGCACCGTTAGTGCCAGTAAACATGATAGGTGTTATGCACTTGACTCTTGATGGCGAGAAAGTGGCAAACTCCCTTGACACTGATAGTAGCGAAGACTCTGACCAATGCAACTCTGAGTCGTCTGAATCTCAAGAAGAAACTGACTCTGAGCCTAATGGGGGGGATGAATCAAATATTCACCCAAGTGTGGAAGCAAGGCGCTCTAGGCCTAGGATGGTGACCTCCTGCAGTTCATCCGAGAGTGAGGGGGACACAAATGAAGATCAACCAAGTGAGTCCGAATCTGATAGAAACAAAAATAAAAAGCCTGGCAAGAAGAAAACGAGACATAAGAGACAACGCTATCGAGCTAATGTACGAACTACAATAAACAAAGAGAGATCCACTGCAGAATGGCTTAGTTATGTAGGAGCTATTGACGCTCATCGGAAGTTAGTGGATAATTGGGGACAATACCTCCAAAGTGTCATGTGGTGTATTCCGCAACCTCATGATGTCGCCCAATTAGAAATCGAAGAGAAGCCAAAACTAAGTCGTACTGTGAGAATGCGGCAAAACCAAGAGTTAGCTCAGCAACAAAAGGATGTGGAATTAAAAGAAAAAAACTTGGCACAACAAGAACCAGTAGACTTACACCTCGCACCCGAGCATTTCAAATCATTTACCACACAGGGGAACGTAAAGTGGTCTACACAAAAGCCCAACGAATGCCTACCAATGGGAGTAGCGGTGTCTATGATGGCCCAGCGGCGGTAGTTAAGGAGATAGAACTCGCAGATCGAGGTGAGGAGTCTAACCCAGTTTTTATTGCTCAAGACCTCACCCAGACGGAGGAAGCTACACTCAAGAAGCTTCTTAAGGAATTCAAAGACATATTTGCTTGGACATATCATGATACGAAGGGTGTTCCCACCCTCGGTGGTGCAACACACGATTCCAATGATTAGCACTGCTAAACCAGTCCAGCAACGTCCCTACCCAATGAATCCTAAGTACGCAAAGATTGTACAGGAGAAAATTGAAAAGCTTGTAAAATGTGGATTCATATACCCTATTGAGCACTCAGAATGGGTTTCTCCGATAGTCATCGTACCAAACAAGAATGGAAAACTTAGAGTGTGCGTTGATCTCAAAAAGGTTAATGCAGCCACCAGAAGGGATCATTACCCCTTGCCGTATTCTGAACATGTGCTTGAAAGAGTTGCAGGCAAGGAGGCATATAGCTTTTTAGATGGGTACTCTGGTTACAATCAGATCACAATTCCAGTAGAGGACCAAGCTAAAACAGCATTTATCACGGAGTTTGGAGTGTTTGCCTTTCGCGTCATGGCCTTTGGCTTGACCAATGCACCTGCAACATTCCAACGATTGAGAAACACAGCCTTTAAGGAATATCTAAGGGACTTTTGTGAAGCTTTCTTAGATGATCTTTGTGTTCATTCCTCTTGGGACGAGCACTTGATGTGTTTACGAAAAATATTTGAAAGGTGTAGATTATATCGCATCTCATTGAATCCTTTCAAATGCCAATTCTGGGTTAAACACGGAGTTATTCTAGGGCATATAGTGTCCAAAAATGGGATTTCCATCGACGAGAGTAAAATTAAGGTCATTTTGTAATTGCCCCCACCCACCAACTATAAGGGAGTCCAACGCTTTATGGGCCATGTTGGTTATTATCGAAGGTTTATTTTATTCTTCGCTGAGATAGCTCGACCGTTGTATAAGCTTCTCATCGAGTTTATTTGGACCGAAGATTGTGGCCGTGCTTATGAGCTATTAAAGGAGGCCTTGGCGAGTGCTCCAATCTTGAGAATGCCTAACTGGGATTTAATCTTCCATGTGCATATTGATGCATCAAACTTTGCGATTGGGTGTGTGTAAACTCAACCTGGAGAACACAAACTAGACTACCCCATTAGCTTTGCCAGTCGCCAGTTGAATGATGCTGAGATGAACTACACCACTACGGAGCGAGAAGGGTTGGCAATGATATATGCAGTAAGAAAATTTTGTTATTACCTCCTTGCCACTAAGTTTGTTTTCTATGTGGATCATCAAGCATTGTTGTATCTGGTAAACAAACCATGCTCCACAGGAAGAATCACACGATGGTTATTGATTCTTCTTGAGTTTGATTTCATTGTTGTTGTGAGACCTGGCAAAAAACATGTCATGGCTGATCATTTGTCTCGCATACCTAATGGTGAAGCCCCTACGGGAGTTGATGATGACTTACCTGACACTTCCCTGTTCATGGTAGAAACAATGCCTGAATGGAGTGAGAAGATTGTTAACTTTTTGGTTAATGGCTTCCCACCCAAGGAGCTTCTTAAAGATCTAGCTCGAAAGCTAATCAAGGAATGCGAACCCTATTGCCTGGTAGCCGGGACTCTTTATAAAGGAGGAAAGGATGACGTTCTTAGGCGTTGTGCCTGAGAGGATGAGTATCTATACATTTTGCAAGAGGCACATATGGGCGTAGCCGGTGGTCACTTCTCAGGAGACTTAACTGCGCGAAAAATCTTACAATCAGGGTATTGGTGGCCTACTATGTTCCAAGATGCATCACTTTTTGTGAAGGGTTGCGATGAATGCCAACGATACAAGAAACCCCAGCGGAAAGATCAGATGCCCCTACATCCAATCAAAGTAAACCAACCATTTGAAAAGTGGGGTTTAGACTTTGTAGGTCCGATTAGCCCAGCGGCCCACAACACACAATCTCGCTATATTATTGTGGCCACTGACTATATGACCAAATGGGCTGAAGCAAAAGCGACACGTAAGGCAGATGCGAGGACAACAACCAAGTTCCTCTTTGAAAATATAATCACACGCTTCGGTTGTCCTTTTGAACTTGTGAGCGACAATGGTACGCATTTTATAAATGATGTGATTAAGGAGCTCACAAGAAATTTCATGATATCCCATCATAAATCTACCCCTTATTATCCGCAAGCGAATGGCCAAGCCAAGAGTACCAACAAGACCTTAATCTTTGTTTTGACAAAGACAGTTGAAGCTCATCGCACGGATTGGGATCTAAAGCTTTATGGGCCTATCGTACTGCGTACAAAGTGGCTATTAACTGCACACCATTCAAAATGGTATATGGCCAAGAAGCAATCATGCCGTGGGAATTTATCATTCCTAGTCTTTATGGGCCTATCGTACTGTGTACAAAGTGGCTATTAACTACACACCATTCAAAATGGTATATGGCAAGAAGCAATCATGCCGTGGGAATTTATCATTCCTAGTCTTCGTGTTGCTACTCAAGAGGGTTGGGATGGTAATCCCTTATTAGAGCGTATGTATATCCTTGAGCGGCTAAACGAAGAAAGACAATTGGCTGTGTACAATGCTCTTGTGGAGAAGGATAGAAGGAAAAAATGGTTTGATTGCCACTTGAAAGACAAGGACATCAAGGTTGGGGATAAAGTCCTGATGTATGGAGTGCGTAACGAAAAGAAGAAGCTCAAATATGCTGGTAAGGGACCGCATAGAGTATGTGAAATTACCCCTCAAGGTACCATCCAGGTGGAGACTCTCGATAGAGTTGAAACTATTGGATTCCTCAACGGGAGTAAATTCAAAAGATACTATGACCCCCTGAGCCAAGAGGAGTTACATGCAATCCATCAGAAGAAGGCAGCTAAAGAACAAGCTGAGCTTAAGAAGATACAGGCAAGAATTGAAGCCAAAGAACGTCAACAGCGTGCTAGGCGCCAACGAGAAGCCAACTTGGGGATTACGCAAGCATTTTTTGAGGAGGCAGAGGAGGATTCACTGGAATTTGATCCGCCTTTAAGATACCCAATTGAGTTACAGAGTCCTTATGGGGAGGTGCTGTATAATGCATTGTTGGATACAGGAGCTCAACATAATTTGTTATCATATGGCGTGTGGTGTCAACTTGGAAAACCACCTTTATCTAAGAGTGCTATCCAAGTTAAAGGTATTAACAAGAAGAAAACCCCTGTCTTAGGAATTCTGCACACTCTGGTTGCCTATGACAAGGGGATTGTAATTCAAAGCTTTTTGGTTATGCCTGTTGGTACCATGGAGGGGACTATAACTTAGGGCGCAAATGGATGTCAGCCACTAAGTGCAATATTGATTGGGCAACCAGGCGAGTTACAATGCAAGAACCCGCTCCCGGTTTGACCGCTCAAAATCGCGCACCTAAGTCATCAACTCTGGACAAAATGCTAGATAACAAAAAATCACAAAGTCCAGTGGCAAAACCATCTTTGATTGTTTGCCACCCCTCTAACGCTTCAACGCCAAGAGTGGAAACAGGCAGTGTGGTCTCTAAGGCTCCGCTTACCATGCCAAAGAGTACATACAAATGGGTCCCAAAAGCTTTGTTAACAGCTACCCCCTGCTCAATCTCGTTCAGACAAGAAGCCTCGTAGAAGGAAAGCAGCTACTCGCCCGAGAAAGGGCAATGTAACATCACGATGGATTCCTAAAAAATTATTAGTAGCCCAAGGGTACTACGAAGGGAATGACCAGATTTGGGTCCCTAAGCATAAGATGAATCCCTCTACATCACCTGTAAAACCTTGCAAACCAAATGTTGCCACCCCAACGACAATTCAAGACCGTGGTAAAGGAAAGGTAACAGAGTGCTCCGCACCACTTCTTCCAGAGCTAGTTTGGATTCCCAAATGATATCGATCAATACCACCTACCTCAGGAAGGGGGGAGCCACATGAAGCTTCTAGCTCCACATGAAGCTTCTAGCTCCTCATGCCAGGCAAACGTTGATATAGAAGTTTCTTCATGCTCTACACCTACTCTTGTCAACACCCAACAAGAGACCAATGAGACTATGTCTCCCTTTGTAAAAGTATCGTCGTGGAAACCATTTTCTCCATTTGTTCATGGGAGCGTACACTACCATCTCTGCAATTTGATGTGGCCACAAGGGTCATAAAAAGCTATGTGCCCACATCACCACCTATGACCCGCTGGACAAATTGAATCCAAGAGGCTGCAACATCATTGCAAAAAATATGATCTACCCAAGGAAAGGGGGAGCATGTACTCACGCTCGACATTCTATTGCTTCCTCCCTAACCTTCTCCCCTGACCATGTAATTGCCAAATTCAAGGGGATGTATATATATAGCTTCATACACAGAAAAGAAAAGAAAAGAAAAGAAAAGAAAAGAAAAACAAAAAATAGTAAAAAGAGCAAGAGAGGAGAAATATCCATATACAATCAAGAACTAGATTGACCTGTCATAAACCTACTGATGCTATATCTGTGTTTGCAGATATGGCAGATGCACGATCATCACACACTTCATTCACTCCCACCTTTGGTGAGAGGTATCATCTGTACCTTTCTCAGATATTCCACATGTGCTATCCTATAATTAAAACCGAATTGGATCATATAGATGTACTAGCCAAAGAGGAAAATGTTGAGGAATTAGAATGGCTAATACGCCTATTGACCATGACTGACCCCTACTCCGTAGAGGACATATCCCCGATAGCCCCCGACTTTTCTTTTCTACAAGATGACTATCCTCGCATGGTTACATTGTTGATGAGTTTATGTGGATGGGAAAACGAAAACGATATATCTCATGACGATGAATGGACGGATGAAACTCATGGCACTATTGAGGCTGACTTTATTTATTTGGATGATGCAGATCGAGGCTTAGCCTTAGGGCTAGAGCGAGGACTCTACAACATCCTCTTACCATATCCTCAGTAGTAGTGTGGTGACTGGTAGGTAGGTTAGTGTTTTCAA
>NC_141075.1:54572364-54622364 GCF_041138505.1 Cibotium barometz
AGAGTGGCAAATGAGGTAGTTTTCGCATCGTCTGCTCTTCTTTGTCGGCTTCTGATCGTGGAAATTCTATCGTATACACGGAATCCATGTCATTGTGCCCAACCATCATGGTCCTCATCCATGCATCTAGCATTTCTCCCATGTGTTCATTCTCTGTCATGCTTGCAATAGCTTGTCTTTCTGCATTTATCTCCATCTCTGTCATCGCATCCCTAGCTGTTCTCTATAGTCCACGAGATGTGGACGGTGCAATGTCGTGTGGATCGGCCGACCAAACCATGTGACTGGAAGCGTAGGTTTTGTAGTTGATCCGATGCAAATGGTCCATATTCTCGAACGTGTGTAGTACAAATCCATCGTTTACGAAAGATCTGATACTTGCATTGAGTGCAAGGACACGCTGTTAGGTATTTATTTGGTAATATTTTCTTGGCATGTGTACACACTCATGCATGGCATTTACAAATAAAGGGTGTATAAGGCCACATGTGAACGGATCTAACAAAAATATGCAATGTGTACAGTTAGTTGTTGGTTTACCTTGATAAATGGGAAATGAAAGGGGTGTGAGATGAGAATCAGTTTCACAAGGTAGGTTTTAGCACTATCATATGTGGACAAGTTTGTTGACAAATAATGTGAGCATGCAGAGCACTATTTTTTTAAGGCTGGACAGGGACCCGTTAGAGGAGGTCAGCTACAGTACCGGTCCTTGGCATTTCATGGGAAACAAAGGTATGTGTGGTGCAAAGTCTTCCTTGAATGCAAGAGTCACCCTGGGATTTAATACAAGGCTTGCTAAAAATAGAAGGTGGCCTTGGATCGCTTCAAAAGATTCTTCAACTAGCCTCGATTGTCAAAGAAGCGCAGCGTGGAGGTGGGGATGAGCTCTCTGGCAACCTGACATACCTTGGAGTATTACGAATAGTATAATATTTTTTTTTGGTTGAACGGGCAGCGCAGCCCATGTATAAGAGGAGGGGGAGAAAGCATGAAAGATAGGAAAAAGCTGTAGTTTTTAGTTTTGTGATAGGGAGAGCTCGTTGTTCTAATGCTCTCAGATAGCCTGCGCAGCCCATGTGTGTAGGAGGAGAAACGTAGCCTTTGTGTGAGAAGGCGCTGTCGTGCCATGGCACGTCTATGGTGTGAAACCGTGCATGTGAGGCCATCAAATACACATCCAGATGCATGGGGTTAAGTGCCATGACGAGTCATTATATGATGCCATGTACATATGTTCATATTGTATATGAGGTTCAATAAGACAAGCTGAGGCTGAGCCAGATCTAGGAGTTTTTGTATATGAGTGTGGAGGGTGATGGTTCTGCTGTTACTCAGAGCCCATGGGTAAGTTAGAAACATCCAGTTATATATGATGGTATGAGTGGCACGCCAAAGGGATAAGTTAATGATGTTAATGGCTTCCCATGTGCATAATGTGTGGTAGCTTTTAAATGGTATCGATTGGGTCAAATCAGTGAATACCTTTTATGGAATGCAAACATGAGGGCATGCCAATGCACAAAGGAATGTATTTATGAAGACATGGGAAAATACTTGAATGAACAATTGGGGATTCTATAAATCACATGGCCGATATGATGATTTATAAACTACAGAGGCATCAAGAGTAATGGAGATTCAATGGACATTAAAGTGCCGAAGAATTTATTGAATGCCGGGGAATAAAATTAGATGAACTACTTTGCATTGAGAACCTTACCTTAATGCTAAGGTTAGGAGTATTACATTAAGAGGGCAGCATACGTGGAATAGGGAATGTTTTCCTTTTAAAATTGGAATTTTCTGGATATTAAAGGAAAACATGCGCAGCCTTTTGGAAATGGGGAATGCCGACTCTTTAGCTGCAAAAGGTGGTGTGGGGGCCGGCTTCCTCGCGGGAAATAGGAGAAAAATCAGAAAAGGGCAGGCGGCGAAAAACAGAAGGGGGGGGGAACATCTGCAGAAGGCGAACCAGAGTATTGTGAACCAGAGATTTTCATTTTGAAGCTATATCTTCTGTTGATAGCTTGTAGGTGTTAGAAATGAAGAGTGAATCGACTACTACACGAAGATATGCTTTTTGGAAATTCCATGTTCACAGTCTGCGCTGAAGCGACTGTTGCATCTCGCGTTTCTCCATCGCGTTATCAGCACTGAAGCGACCTTTTTGGGTTAACAAAAATAAAATCAAAGTGTAAATTCGTGGCAACATTCAGATAAGTTTTTTTTAAAAACTACTTCGTTTACTTTAGAAGAAGCGTATGACACATAAATCCTTAAAGGATTTGGAATATGTGAAAAGCTTGGTGAACAAGTTAATATTTTGGGGAACTTGGTGTTTTGTAAAATCACGGGAAGATGGTCTTGTTTCTGCTTGATTGAGTTTTGGAAATTATGAGCATGAAATAGCTATGCCGTATGCTATCTTTTGCTTGTGAAATGTTAGAATATTAAGGCAGGTTTTCAGGTGATAAAGAGCATCGTGATATGATGGTTTTGATGGCACTGGATGTAAAGAATGTAAATGATCACATGTATGTTGGAAGAAATTGATGGTTATGTTATGCCTACATGTGATTGGTTCAAAGGATTTGGAGAAAGGAGTCAGTGATTAAAGGGACAAGCACTTGATACGTAATTTTGTGCAATCATCAGGATGAATTCAAGGATGTATTGAGGTGATTCGACACATGTATATGTCATTGAAAATGGAGATGTCCAATACTCCTTGGGAAATTTTTTGTGTGAGTTTCCTTGTTAGATTTGGTACCTACTCTCACAGCTAGAAGTCTCGTACTTTCCTAGCTATACCGCACACGTCACGACAGCTCTTTTGGTGAACCCGACGTGAAACTGCTGGGGTGAGAGTGTGGTGAAATATACAGGGAAGCTATGGCTGAGAATTCTGAGGGTCAGGGGGTTCATTTTGACCCCGGAGTTATGCAGATGTTTCAGATGTTTACCATGTACATGCAACAGCAACAAGCTGCTGAGAGGGGACAAATTTCCACGACCAAAGCATTACAATCAATTGTGAAAAAGGTGGATCAATTTGATGGGAAGGACATTACAAAGTACGTGCGCAATTATATAAAGGAGATGGAGCTAAACAGGGTGACTGAGGAGGATATGGTTCAAAGTTTCGAGCTGGTATGTGTTCCTGAAATAAGAGAGTGCATAAGAGGATTGCAGACAGCACATGGTGGCAGCAATTGGGAGGAGTTCAAGCTTGCTTTAAAGGATGAATATTTCATGGAGGATTCTGAGCGAGTGACCAAACGAACTTTCTTGGAATGGGTCACAAAACCTAAAATGGGAATTTCTGCCCCACAGAATTGCTAAGAGAGTTTGAGAAGCGCTATGCCCAGCTGTCAAGGATAGAGCGTACAACTTTGGACAGAGAAAAAACAGAGCTCTTCTTACAAGCAGTTGGGAAAGATCTCCAGGAGAAATTGGAAATCCTCCTTGAGGATAAGGATACAGAGCAGGGATTAAAGAGTGATTGGAATGATGTTGAGGATGCAGTCACTATGTTAGCAAAGCGGCAGCGGAGGAGGGATAAAATGGTGATGGGCTCTGCAACCCCAATAACTGCTGTTACCCCTGAGAATCTACCCAAACCAGCTGCTACAATTCCAAAGGTAGATGGGCCGATGGATGAGCTTATCAAGGGTATGCGTGACCTAAAATTGAAGATGTCCAGGATTGAAGAAAAAGGTCTACCATTGGGGCAGGCTACTATGCAAAGGCCTCAAAGCAAAGAAGGGTTTACATATAGATGCATATGGTGTGATGACCCAGAACATGCAAAGAAGGATTGTGCTAGCTATAAAGAAGCTCTTAAAAATCAACTTGTGTTTTTCAAAGATGGGAAAATCCATCTTACAGAGACTGGTCTTCCATTGAGCACAAACTTTGGGAAAGGAGGGATGAAAAAGCTGGTAGAGGATATGGCTGCTAGCCATGCCATTTCTATGGTTGAGGCAGCAACATATGGATTAAAGGTTGGTCAACTAAAGCAGGGATTTGAGAATGATGAGGATTATGAGCATGAGGATTTTTGGCCATCAACAATGGAATTAATTGCGTCAAAGAAAGTGTCAAAGCAAGCTTTGCATGAGGCAGGTGATTGTATACGTTTTGAGACCGGCTGGGAGGAGCCTGTGGATTCTTTATCTATTCATGCCTATATTGCCAAATGCCAAAATAATGAGGCACAGGTAGAGGAGAAGCGTAAAAGGGAAAGTGAGGAAGGAGGGCCATCAAAAAGAGTTACACGTGGAAGTGAAAAGAAGGATCCTGGGCCATCACATATGCCTCCACAGCATAGCAGACCTCCACAGGATGTTTCAATGGAAGAAGTGCCAGCAAAAATGAAGGAAAAGGGTAAAGGAAAAAGTCCACTCTACAAGCTTCAATCTGATATTGAAGCTGCAACAGATCTCAAAAAGGTGCTTGAAGAGAGGATTCTAAACAGCAGGGTGGAATTCACACTTGGGGATTGCAAAGAAAGAATTTCATGATGAGATAATTGATATTATACGAAGGAAAAGGCAGTCCATAATTGAATCTATTCCATTACAAGGGGAGGCAAGCACTTCCAAGACTCATGGAGTACAGGTACAGAAGAAGGAAGAGAGAGAAAATGTGGTGGAATGTAATCACTCTGCTGATGGGGCACGACAAGTGCGCTTTGTGGAAGAAGATGATGAAAAAGAAGTTCTTACAAAGAGTCATTACTCCAGGAGCCATTGGGCAAGAGCAACCACTGAAACCCTTGTCAAGATAGGTGATTTGGAAGAGCCATATGTCGCTCTAATTGATCATGGGTCTGAAATAAATCTTATGGCTAAAAATCTCTACAACAAATGTAAGTGGCCAATGGATGTGGATCATGGGTGGATGATTAAGGCAGCTAATAACTCATCTGGTGAGCTTTATGCAGCATGTCCAAATGTAAGGGTAACTATAGGGGATGTGAAAGATGATCAGAACTTCTTTGTTCAGGAGATGTCATCGTATCCCCTCATTCTTGGGCAACCCTACATTACAGCTGTAAGGATGGAAACAAAGGTTTTGGATGATGGTTCAGCATATGCAAGAATAAGGAGTAAAGATGGCAAAAAAGCTGTTCAGTTTTTGACAGTTTGTATTAACCATGAAAGGAATCGTGAGTCTCTTCGGGCACAGTCACTTCCAAAGATAAATAGAGAATTCATGAATTACAGGGAGATGAGGGATTTTGGCCAGGTGCCATTGTAAGGCGGGATTCCAATGATACAAGGAAAAATGAGTTCTCGCAGGACTCAATCAATGTAAATAGTTTTTCAGCAAATTTTCAGGGATTCTCCAGCTATGGGTCACTGGTTTTTGTAAAAAGCAAGGATTTGAAGCGTGGCATGCGAAAACATATACAAAATGAACAAAAAAGTTTTGAGCAGTGTGGTCTTTTGGGGAAGAATGAGTTTATTTCAGGGGTGCTTGATGAGGTGTCATTTGTAGATACTATGGATGTGCTTTTTGATATGGAAAGAGCATGCTTACAGGGTGGAAATGAAATGATAGAGGTGTCATCTGTGGAGATGTATGATATAATCCAGGAATTTGAGGGGGTGGAATGTAAAAACATGAATTGTGAGATGGATGCTCATGTTGATACAAAGTACAAAACGGTTGCAAAGAAGGTGAAACCAGTTGCCTTGCCCTTGCCACCAGGAAGCAAGGAGAAGATAGATGAAGCCTCTATGCAACCAAATCTTAGAGATCCGAAGAAAATTGGGCATAAATTTACTCAAGAAACTCTAAAAGAGCTGAAGATTGGTGAGAAGGATTTTCTGTTGCCAGTTGAAAGGGAATGCTTTGAGGAGATGCTTGTAAAACATGGGAAAGCCTTTGCTTTTCAGCCGCATGAGATAGGCTGTGTTGATCCAAGTGTAACAGCACCAATGGTGATCTTTACTGTTCCACATGTGCCCTGGAACCTGCGGCCAATTCCAGTACCAAAGGCTCTCTTGCCAAAGTTGATGGAATTACTAAAGGAAAAGATCAGGATGGGAATCTTGGAGCCTTCATGTGCCCCATATTCCAACAGATGGTTTACTGTACCAAAGAAAAATGGGACATTGCGCTTTATTCAAGACATGCAACCTGTAAACAAAGTCACAATCAGGAATGTGGGAGCAGGTCCAATTGTGGATGAGTTTGCAGAAGCATTTGCAGGGAAAGCTATATACTCTATGGGTGATCTGTATTCGGGATATGATCAGTTCCAGCTGGATATACAAAGCAGGGACTTGACCACAATGAGAACTCCTTTGGGATTAGTAAGGATGTGTACCTTACCACAGGGAGCCACTAACTCAGTGGCACATATGATGAATGGAATGAATAAAGTCTTACGAGACTTCATACCACAAAAAACTATGCCATTTTTGGATGATGTGCCAATAAAGGGCTGTGATGAGAAAGACAAAGATGGGGATTTGGATTCAAAGGGGTGCCGCAAGTTTGTGGCAAATCATATAAAGGATTGTGACATGATTCTATCCAGGCTTGAAGAAGTGAATCTTACTTTATCTGGGCTGAAATCAGTGTTTGGAGTTGGTGAAGTGCTAATAGTGGGACATCTTTGTAGTACTAGTGGACGCCGACCTTGTCCAGCCAAGATAGATGCAATACAAAGAATGAAGGAAACATGCATTAATGTTACAGAGCTGAGGAGATTTCTTGGAGCATGTGTCTTTTATGTTATTTGGATCCCACATTATGCACATGTAGCAGATCCTCTTTATCAACTTTTGAGGAAAAATCAAAAATTTCTGTGGAGTGCAGTACATATTAAAGCTATGCGGAAGCTGAAATATTTGCTCCAATCATCATCCACTTTGAGAAAGGCAGATTATGAGTGTGGCAGGCCTGTGATTGTTACAGTTGATACTAGTCCTACTGGGATAGGATGGGCAGTAGGGCAAGATGATGAGGATGATCATAGGTATGTAATTAGATTTGGAGCAAAGGTATTAAGCTTTCGGCAACGAAAGTATCCACAGATCAAGAGAGAGTTATGGGGGATAGTCACTGCTCTAAAATGTGAAAAAGAATATCTTATTGGGGCATCTGTACTTGTGGAAACTGATTGCTTGCCACTTCTTAGGATGATAGCAAGTTGTACCACTCCAGATATTGCTATGCTTAGGTGGATTGCTTATATCAAGTCACTAAATCCTGAGTTTGAGCATATTGCGGGAAAAGATAATCCAGTTGCAGATATGCTATCAAGAGCCAGGTATGAAGATGAGAAAGAGATGATTAGTGACATTGATGATGTGGGTACAAAGTTCTATACTACAGCATATGCAAAAGGGGATCATATTTGCCTATCAAATGCACTTGAGTCTTTATTGAGGAAATATATGAAGGAGATTGGTTGCTTATTGGTCAATATTTGAGTACTCTGACAAGGCAAGAAAATTGGTCTGACTTAGAATTTAAGAGGATCCGCAGAAAAGCATATGGTTATTTCCTAAAGGATGGGTATCTCTGGAAGCATCCTAAGCAGAGGAATGCTATGCCACAGAGAGTCATATGTGATAAAGAGACTCAAGGAAAGCTTGTGAAAGAATTCCATGAGAGTCTCTGGGCTGGACATAGAAGTGTGTGGGCCACCTTTACCAAAATAAAGGAAAAATATTGGTGGAAAGGAATGTACAAGGATATTTCCCAATATGTGGAAACATGCATGGTATGCCAAATGTACTCAAATGTGCGGCATCGTGATGGCTTGCAACCAACCTACCCACCTGCCATGCACTACAAGTGGGTAGTGGATCTAGTTACAATGCCTTTGGGAATTTGGCAGATGCGGTATATAGCACTTGCAAGAGAAGATTTGACAAATCAGGTAGAAGGGCGTGCTCTTAGAACAAAGAGTACGGAAATAGTATGCAAATTTCTCTTGGAAGATGTGATCTGCCGGTATGGTTGTGTTGGGAAAATAACAGCTGATAGGGGTGAGCTAGATGTTGAAGAAGCAAGGGAATTCTTCTCTAGAATTGGTATCAAACTGTCCCTAACATGTGCTTACAATCCTGAGGGCAATGGGAAAAGTGAGCGAGGACATCCTCCAATCATTAAAGCTCTGGCTAAGGCATGCAGAGAAAGAATGCGAGAGTGGCCAAAGCTGCTACCATATGCCTTGTGGGCTGACCGTACAACTCATAGCTCAGTGACAGGATACATGCCTGCAGAATTAATGTATGGTCAGAAGCCAGTGATGCCAGTTGAAGAAGTAGTTCTAACTTGGAATGTATTGCCCTGGGTGGAAGGATTGAGCAGAGATGACCTCCTTGCATTGCGAATAAGACAGTTGGAGAGGAGGCGTGGAGATGTAGAGCTTGCTAAAGCTCGCTTGAAAGATGCAAGGTTGAAAAATAAAGAAAGATTTGATAGTAGACACAGACTCCGGCCAAAACCTATTGAAGAAGGTGATTGGGTTCTAATGTATGACAGTAGCCTTGACAACCAATTCACTGTTCAAAGAAAATTTGCAAAAAGATGGTTTGGCCCTTACATTGTCAAGCATGTGCATGGAAATGCCACGTATACTTTGTGTGAGCTTGATGGAACAGAAATAAAGAATCTTGTGGCAGGCAAAAGAATCAAGATATTTAAAAGAAGGTATGATAGTGATCCTTTTGATTCACAAGAGACTCAGGATGAGAGGCTTGACAGTGGTAGTATGGATATGACTGAAGAGGAAGAGGATGATCTTCCTGGAAGTGCAGAAGATGAAGACGACATCCAGTTATATGTGGACCTTGATGATGATTTGGCACAAACCAGAGGATGTGCAGGTTTAGAGGGGGTGGATGTCGTGCCATGGCACGTCTATGGTGTGAAACCGTGCATGTGAGGCCATCAAATACACATCCAGATGCATGGGGTTAAGTGCCATGACGAGTCATTATATGATGCCATGTACATATGTTCATATTGTATATGAGGTTCAATAAGACAAGCTGAGGCTGAGCCAGATCTAGGAGTTTTTGTATATGAGTGTGGAGGGTGATGGTTCTGCTGTTACTCAGAGCCCATGGGTAAGTTAGAAACATCCAGTTATATATGATGGTATGAGTGGCATGCCAAAGGGATAAGTTAATGATGTTAATGGCTTCCCATGTGCATAATGTGTGGTAGCTTTTAAATGGTATCGATTGGGTCAAATCAGTGAATACCTTTTATGGAATGCAAACATGAGGGCATGCCAATGCACAAAGGAATGTATTTATGAAGACATGGGAAAATACTTGAATGAACAATTGGGGATTCTATAAATCACATGGCCGATATGATGATTTATAAACTACGGAGGCATCAAGAGTAATGGAGATTCAATGGACATTACAGTGCCGAAGAATTTATTGAATGCCGGGGAATAAAATTAGATGAACTACTTTGCATTGAGAACCTTACCTTAATGCTAAGGTTAGGAGTATTACATTAAGAGGGCAGCATACGTGGAATAGGGAATGTTTTCCTTTTAAAATTGGAATTTTCTGGATATTAAAGGAAAACATGCGCAGCCTTTTGGAAATGGGGAATGCCGACTCTTTAGCTGCAAAAGGTGGTGTGGGGGCCGGCTTCCTCGCGGGAAATAGGAGAAAAATCAGAAAAGGGCAGGCGGCGAAAAACAGAAGGGGGGGGGAACATCTGCAGAAGGCGAACCAGAGTATTGTGAACCAGAGATTTTCATTTTGAAGCTATATCTTCTGTTGATAGCTTGTAGGTGTTAGAAATGAAGAGTGAATCGACTACTACACGAAGATATGCTTTTTGGAAATTCCATGTTCACAGTCTGCGCTGAAGCGACTGTTGCATCTCGCGTTTCTCCATCGCGTTATCAGCACTGAAGCGACCTTTTTGGGTTAACAAAAATAAAATCAAAGTGTAAATTCGTGGCAACATTCAGATAAGTTTTTTTAAAAACTACTTCGTTTACTTTAGAAGAAGCGTATGACACATAAATCCTTAAAGGATTTGGAATATGTGAAAAGCTTGGTGAACAAGTTAATATTTTGGGGAACTTGGTGTTTTGTAAAATCACGGGAAGATGGTCTTGTTTCTGCTTGATTGAGTTTTGGAAATTATGAGCATGAAATAGCTATGCCGTATGCTATCTTTTGCTTGTGAAATGTTAGAATATTAAGGCAGGTTTTCAGGTGATAAAGAGCATCTTGATATGATGGTTTTGATGGCACTGGATGTAAAGAATGTAAATGATCACATGTATGTTGGAAGAAATTGATGGTTATGTTATGCCTACATGTGATTGGTTCAAAGGATTTGGAGAAAGGAGTCAGTGATTAAAGGGACAAGCACTTGATACGCAATTTTGTGCAATCATCAGGATGAATTCAAGGATGTATTGAGGTGATTCGACACATGTATATGTCATTGAAAATGGAGATGTCCAATACTCCTTGGGAAATTTTGTGTGTGAGTTTCCTTGTTAGATTTGGTACCTACTCTCACAGCTAGAAGTCTCGTACTTTCCTAGCTATACCGCACACGTCACAACAGCGCAGTCTTCTAGATGTGTGAGAGCCCGTTTTTTTTCCCCTGTGTGTAAGAAGCTGCTCTCTGCGTTTGAGAGAGAAAGGAGATGAGCTCATTTTTTCTTTGAAGAGAAGTACTCTCAGGCAGCCCACGGCACTCCAGTTTGGGTAAGAGGAAGTGCTCGTTTTTTTGTGGAAAGGAGCTCTCAAGGAGAAGCGCAGACATGTACGTAAGAGAAGCTGCGCAGTACTCTCTATATTTGTGTGTAGGAGGAGAGGAGAAGCTGCAACCCAACTTGTATGAATGAGGAGAAGGTGCCACGCATAAAGAATGCAGCTTTCTGTCATGATGGCATCCCATGCATGTAAGTGACAGCTGGCCAATTTTTGTTCTCTTTTTGTGAAATAACTCATATATATATGAGGATCACCATCCTGTGGCTTTGGAAAACCCATGTATATGATAACCAGCTCTCTGTTTTTGTGGAAAGCTCATGTGTATGAGAAGGACAGCCCTCTGGTTTTGCTTGAGAGAATATGTATGTATGGTGGTACGTTTCTTCAACAGACAGAGTGAAGACCATAAAGTGATTGTGTCTCCTAGTCACACAGTGCTTGCCAGGTTTGGAGAATTGAAGTTACTTACTGATGTTGTCTTTTCTTGGGAAACTGAAGTTTTGCAGAAAGCTCATACTTGATGGAATGTAACCTTGTTTATGTCAAGTGGTTCTCTCACCATTTCTCTGTGGTTATCATTTTGCCTATGGCTGTAAGCCTATTTCATAATGAGGGTGCACCCCTATATGCATATGAATCAATTGAGTAAAGGGTGGCAGATGTTGATGTGCCCATCTCCCCTTGCATGTTTTGATCAAATCTATGTAGGTTTCCTCCAGTTGCTTGGAAAATTGAATGAGGGTAGAGACAAAGTTTCATGCTTGAGGTGTTAAATGTTGTGTCAGCTCACTGAGTAGTTGACTGGTGCCCCTTTTTCTTGATGTTGGTGTGTAATCCGAGCTGTGGAAAGGCATTGCTATAGAGGTGTTCCGTGTCTCTCTGCCTCCCTTCACAGTTTTTGGTGCCCCCACTGAGGAACATTCCAAGAACCTTCAGTTTACAAGACTGAAAACATGTGCATGTGGTTAATCTCAGTGAATGACTGCTGTGCCAGGACAGTTGTGTGACAGATGCCTTCTAAATCTCTGCTATATTAGCTTGATTTGACAGCCAATTGAAGTATGGTTTACAGGCTGAAATTCTTGGGATTGGTGCCATTTCACAGTTGATGTGTTGCCTAAAAATTCTGGTAGAATCGGGAAATTAGCCAGTTGTGCCTCTTGGGAGTTGGATGGTCACTCTCAATGAATGATCACAATGGACCTCAATTTACTCCTTTCCATTTTACCCAAAGAATTCAGATAAATGTTCATGTGGACAGAAAAATTTTCTTTCAACAGCGTATGGCATATATGTTTGGGCCAGAAAGACTGAGGGAAATATTGGAGTCTCCTTTGCCTGTGATAATTCCAATGATTAACTATGCAAATTCGTTTGATGTGCATGTGTTCATCCTCTTCTAAACCTGAAGTGTTTTGAAGTTTTTTCTGAGAATTGAGTTAGTAGAGGGTTTTGTTTTTTTTGCATCTGTGTCAAAAGGGTTTTTTTATCATAGGTTGGGTAGCAATGGCTTTCCCTTATCCAGAGTTTCATGGAAAAAGTGATGAGAATGTGGAAGAGTTCTTAGAAAACATGGAAGTTGCGTGCATAAGCAACCATATCCAGATACCCGCTCAAATGTTACGCCTTTTGCAAATCTGTTTGAAGGGTGATGCACGGAGCTGGTGTAGGGGTTATGAGGAGGAGTTGCAGAGGGCGGATCCACCTATGCCATTGACATGGGATAATGTCCGACAGGCTTTAACAGCACAGTTTGTGAAGGTGAAAGATCCAGACAAAGTTTGGCATGAAATACAGGGATTGAGACAAAGAAAAGCGGAGCCCATTGATGATTACATCAAGAAGTTTTCCATATTATGGGAGAGCTTGTGTCAAGCCTTGCAGCCACAAGTGCCCCCACCAGATATGATGAAGAAGGACCGGTTCTTGGTTGGCCTTAAGGAAAACCTGCGTTGGAGGGTAGAACTGAAGAAGCCAAAAACATACGAGGATGCATTGGAGGTGGCAAGGAACAAAGAGTGGAAGCTGAATAGATTAACTCAATTGGGAGTGAGCTCACTACCTATGGTGTCAGAGATGAAGCAAATGGATTCCATGCAAAGTCGGGTTCCAGAGGAGGTTCATCCGGCAGATGCGGTTTTAGTAGCCACTCAAGTTGTGCCATCAATGGTCACTACTGCAGCACAAGATGATGAACTGAGGCAGGACTTGAGGCAAGTGGTTGATTTGATGAAGAATCTCAGCCTAAATATGTTAGGTAATGTGGGAAATAATCGAGGTTGTGTGAGACTTGCAAATCAGCCAGGAGGTGAAGGACAACCAAAGAATGGTGGACAGAACAACGGCAGGGGTTGGAGGCAGTTGCCCACATGCTATAACTGTGGAGAGCTTGGCCACATCAGCCCACAATGTGATAAACCACCAAGAATGGGTGGAGATATGTATCCATTGCCTGCACAGTTGCCGAACCGGTCAAATGATTATGGCATTGAGATTAAGGGTGAGGCAGGACCTAGTGGACTGACCAAGGAGGACAAGGGAAAGACAAAAGTGTTAAGTGTGGTCACCTTGGAGAAGGCAGCAATGTTGGAAGATACATTAGTAATGCCTATTGGGAAGAGAACCACAGAGGATAAAGAAGGAAGAAATGAAGCAGGTCCCAGTAGGAAGAAAGGTAAGAGTCATGAGGGTGAAGATGTGAAAGCTAAAAGGAAAAGGAGAGCTCGCCGAAAATTTCACGTCTCAGATTTTCCACTAGGGGAAGGGCAGGATAGCTACGACTTGAAACAGGACCTGATCAGTAGGAAGGCAGATGTGACCTTTGGACAACTAGTGGAAATGATACCGAAGCTGAAGCGCCAATGGAAGAAACTAGTCAGCCCCCTGGGGAAGGAACCCAACAGAGGGTCAGTGAGAGTGTTGGCCATTGATGAGTCTTCAGACATTTGTCCCATAGTGGATGTTTGGCACAAGAGGAAGAATCTTGGGCAGGGATACGTGGATGGTGGTGCACAAATTTGTGTAATCACTCAAACATGTGTAGAAAAGATGGGCCTGACAGTAGTAGGAGTTTCAGGATTCCGCATACGACTGGCAAACCATCAAAAGATCAAGTGTCTAGGGGTAGTGAAGAGCTTGGAAATCGAAGCCTATGCAGTCAAAACGGTAGTAGATTTTCATGTAATGCCAGCAGGATTAGGGGCTTATCCTATCATCCTTGGAAGACCATGGCTACGCGCCGTACGGGCCGTTCAAGATTGGAGACACGGTACAATCAGCTTATATGGGGAGACAGGGGGCAAAAGATTATTTGACATGAGTAGCAGGAAGCCACTAGATGAAGATTGTGAAGAAGGGGAGAATTCAAGTGGTGAAGAGTCTTCCACTGTGTCAGATGGGGACAGTGGCACCACCACTAATAGTGAGGGAGAGGTAAATGTGGCATTTCTGATGGTGGACAGGGTCTTTGAACGGACCAGCATAGTCGCATCCATGAAGGGGATTGAAGATGAGTCTAAGGGCCCATATGAGGTGATTGAAGAGCTAATGCAACCCCAGGTGAAGCCGCACGAGAAACACGAATTGATGGCCAGGATGATTAGCACAGATCTCTCAGTCGTGGAGAAGGAGAAGTATTTAAAGATGTTGTCAACGTATCCAGATTTATTCATCACATCTTATGAAGAAGTTCGGGGCTTCAAAGGGGAAGATTTGCACATAGAGCTAAAGGAAGGAGCCAAGCCAGTGCGTCAAAGATTAAGGAGAATGGGTCCAGAACAGATGAAGGCTTTGCGAGAAGAGGTGGACAAACTACTAAAGGCTGGTTTTATATGCCCTGTGGAGACAACAGAGTGGGTGAGCCCAGTCGTGGTCACTCCCAAAAAGGACGGAAAATGGAGGGTTTGTGTGGATTTCAAACCTTTGAATGCAGTCACAAAGAAGGATCCATACCCACTACCTTTCATTGATCAAATCCTAGATTCAGTGGCGGGTCATGAAAGATACAGTGTGTGTGATGGGTTTTCAGGCTATTTCCAGTTGAAGATTGCTCCAGAGGATCAGAAGAAAACTACTTTCATTATGCCATGGGGCTGCTTTTGCTATACAGTACTACCATTTGGGCTAACAAATGGTCCAGCTCACTATCAAAAGAGAGCAAATTGGGCGCTTCTGCCATTCATTGGAAAATGTGTACAAGATTTCATTGATGATTTTTGTGTCTATAGCACACGAATGGATCACTGTGAGAAGCTAGAGATGGTGCTAGAACGATATAATGATTGTGGTGGCCAACTCAATCCCAAGAAGTGTTTCTTTGCAAAACCAAGGGTAAAATTGTTGGGTCATATGGTGTCAGAAAATGGCATTGAGGCTGATCCAGACAAGGTCAAGGCAATCATGCTTCTTCCTTCCCCAGAGTCTACAAAACAGTTGGCAACATTCATTCAGAAGGTAAAGTACATGGCAAGATTCATTTCATTGTCCTCACAGCTTTTATATCCATTACAACAGGTGGCAAAGCATGATCCTTTGCAATGGGATGACAAGTGTGAAGAGGAGTTTCGGAGAGTCAAAGAAGTTTTAGGGGAAATGACAGCGGTGCAGGCTCCAAATTGGGAACAGGTTTTTTATGTGAATCCTTCAGTAGGAGAGGATGCTATTGGTGCTATGTTGCTGCAAAAAGGGAAGGGGAGCCAATATATGCACCCCGTCTATTGTGCTAGTAGGGTAAAGTCAGTAGTAGCAGAGAGGGGACTGTCAGAAATAGAGTTGGTGATGGTAAGTGTGGTGTTTGCTTGCCGACGGTTTCGCCAATATCTTTTGACAAAGCCATTTGTATTCCTAACTAGCTACACATTCTTGCCTCAGCTCATCAATGGTGTAAACATGTCTAAGGAAGTGAAAAAGTGGGTGATTGAATTACAGGAGTTTGAGTTCTCTTTCTTGGTGGAAGAAAGCAACAGAGCTACTTTGGCAGACTTGTTAACTTATAAGGAAAACCCTCTGCTTGTCAAAGAGGAAAGTGTTAGAAAGGTAGAAAATGTGGCTGAAGTAAGCAATGCTCATGTTTTGTTCTTTGATGGTTCATACAGGAAGAGCCATGATACAGCTTCTGGTGGTATAGCTCTTTATGACCAGCAAGGTAAGCTGATTTGTAAAAAGGGATTCAAAGTTGATGCTCATACTAACAATGAAGCAGAGTATTCTACATTGGAAGCAGGGCTAAACATTTGCATTAAGCATGGTGTAAAGAGACTATGCATAAGAGGTGATTCTCTACTGGTGGTAAAGCAAATACTAGGAGTATGGAAGAGCAAAAACCCTCCATTGAGGGACAAGTGTTTCAAGATCAAGAGCTTGTTGAAGGAGTTTGAAGCATGGGGCATTCGGCATGTGGAGCGTTCTCTTAATACAGAAGCACATGAAGCAGCACATGGAATGATTGGCGAGCTATATGTGTTAAAAGCAGATCTGCCACTTTATCGGGGTCGTGAAAGTCTGACACTGGAAGAGGAGTTTTTGTTGACAGGAGTCATTCCCAAGGACATTGAGAAGGCAAAGAAATATGGGTTTGTACGCAGAGCTTGCAAATACAAGCTCATTGGTGACACCTTATACATGCAAGGGGCTGACTTGGTGTTAAGGCGTGTACCATGGAAGGAAGAGCTGTACAGAGTGCTTGAGGAGAATCATGAAGGAGCATGTGGTGGCCACTTTGCATTTAAAATCACATTGCACAAAATTTTACAGGAGGGTTACATATGGCCAAGTATACAAAAAGATGTGCATCACTGGTGTAGCTCATGCAAAAGGTGCCAGGCATTTGGGAAACGAGTTTTAAAACCAGAGTTGCGCAAGACAATTTTGGCCTTTGACATTTTTGAGAAGTGGGGAATTGATGCAGTAGGACCCTTACCCATTACCAGCAGGGGGAAGATTTATATTTTGACAGCTGTGGATTATCTTTCTAGGTGGGCAGAAGCTAGAGCAGTGAAGCAAATTACTGCAAGAGATGTTGCAAAGTTTGTTTATGAAGACATCTGCTGTAAATTTGGGGTGCCCTTGGAGCTTCTTTCTGATCAAGGGCCTGGTTTTAGAGCTGACTTGCTAGAATACTTGTGTGCCAAAATGCGGATTAAGCATAATTTTACTACTCCTTATTACCTGCAGTGCAACGGTTTGAATGAAAGATTCAATGGTGAACTTGTACACATTCTTGCAAAGGTGACAGAACATCAGGGCAAGAATTGGGATCTGGAGCTGTTCAGTGCTTTATGGGCTTATCGTACATCAGTGAAGACAAGCACAGGTTTTACACCTTTTCACTTAGTGTATGGCAAAGAAGCTTTGTTACCTGTGGAAGTTGAGTTGCCTGCAGTTAAAATGTTAGAAAAGCTGCTAGGGCCTTCTAGCAACACATTTAAAGAGAGACTCTTACAGTTGCAAGAGGTTCAGTTGGACAGGATGAGTGCCTTGGAACATTATGAGAAGATGCAAAATAGGGCATTGACAAAGATAAATGAGAAGATTAAGAAGAAGGGTATTGAGGAAGGTGATTTGGTGCTACGCTATAATAGTAAACTGGATAAAACCTTTCAAAAGAAGTTCCAAGTGAAATGGGAGGGGCCCTTCAGAGTGATGAATTGCTTTGCTAATGGCACATATCAATTGGCTGACCTTGATGGGACCCCACATGTATCAAGGGTGAATGGTTTGCGTCTCAAGCTATATCATGCAAGACTGATGATGGTAGACAAGGATGAAAGAATTGAAGTAGTGAAAAACAGTGTCTTTGAGAACATGGCAACATCAGATGCATTGAGTCTCACGACACTGTTTTCTGCTGACCATGAATGATTTAGCAGGCTAGGGGATGGGCAAACTATGTTAGGTATTTCTTTGGTAATATTTTCTTGGCATGTGTACACACTCATGCATGGCATTTACAAATAAAGGGTGTCCATCTCCAAGGGCTAAAGGGGGTATAAGGCCACATGTGAACGGATCTAACAAAAATATGCAATGTGTACAGTTAGTTGTTGGTTTACCTTGATAAATGGGAAATGAAAGGGGTGTGAGATGAGAATCAGTTTCACAAGGTAGGTTTTAGCACTATCATATGTGGACAAGTTTGTTGACAAATAATGTGAGCATGCAGAGCACTATTTTTTTAAAGCTGGACAGGGACCCGTTAGAGGAGGTCAGCTACAGTACCGGTCCTTAGCATTTCATGGGAAACAAAGGTATGTGTGGTGCAAAGTCTTCCTTGAATGCAAGAGTCCCTAGGATTTAATACAAGGCTTGCTAAAAATAGAAGGTGGCCTTGGATTGCTTCAAAAGATTCTTCAACCAGCCTCGATTGTCAAAGAAGCACAGCGTGGAGGTGGTGGTGAGCTCTCTGGCAACCTGACATACCTTGGAGTATTACGAATAGTATAATATTTTTTTTTGGTTGAACGGGCAGCGCAGCCCATGTATAAGAGGAGGGGGAGAAAGCATGAAAGATAGGAAAAAGCTGTAGTTTTCAGTTTTGTGATAGGGAGAGCTCGTTGTTCTAATGCTCTCAGATAGCCTGTGCAGCCCATGTGTGTAGGAGGAGAAACGTAGCCTTTGTGTGAGAAGGCGCAGTCTTCTAGATGTGTGAGAGCCCGTTTTTTTTCCCCTGTGTGTAAGAAGCTGCTCTCTGCGTTTGAGAGAGAAAGGAGATGAGCTCGTTTTTTCTTTGAAGAGGTACTCTCAGGTAGCCCACGGCACTCCAGTTTGGGTAAGAGGAAAAGCTCGTTTTTTTGTGGAAAGGAGCTCTCAAGGAGAAGCGCAGACATGTACGTAAGAGAAGCTGCGCAGTACTCTCTATATTTGTGTGTAGGAGGAGAGGAGAAGCTGCAACCCAACCTGTATGAATGAGGAGAAGGTGCCATGCATAAAGAATGCAGCTTTCTGTCATGATGGCAGCCCATGCATGTAAGTGACAGCTGGCCAGTTTTTGTTCTCTTTTTGTGAAATAACTCATATATATATGAGGATCACCATCCTGTGGCTTTGGAAAACCCATGTATATGATAACCAGCTCTCTGTTTTTGTGGAAAGCTCATGTGTATGAGAAGGACAGCCCTCTGGTTTTGCTTGAGAGAATATGTATGTATGGTGGTACGTTTCTTCAACAGACAGAGTGAAGACCATAAAGTGATTCTCTCCTAGTCACACACTGCTTGCCAGGTTTGGAGAATTGAAGTTACTTACTGATGTTGTCTTTTCTTGGGAAACTAAAGTTTTGCAGAAAGCTCATACTTGATGGAATGTAACCTTGTTTATGTCAAGTGGTTCTCTCACCATTTCTCTGTGGTTATCATTTTGCTTATGGCTGTAAGCCTATTTTATAATGAGGGTGCACCCCTATATGCATATGAATTAATTGAGTAAAGGGTGGCAGATGTTGATGTGCCCATCTCCCCTTGCATGTCTTGATCAAATGTATGTAGGCTTCCTCCAGTTGCTTGGAAAATTGAATGAGGGTAGAGACAAAGTTTCATGCTTGAGGTGTTAAATGTTGTGTCAGCTCACTGAGTAGTTGACTGGTGCCCCTTTTTCTTGATGTTGGTGTGTAATCCGAGCTGTGGAAAGGCATTGCTATAGAGGTGTTCCGTGTCTCTCTGCCTGCCTTCACAACGCCATGCTTTCTTCGGGATCCAAAGATACCATCTGATATCATCAATATGCGTCGTTCGGACATCTCTCCCTCCATATCTCTCTCTCTTTACCTCTCTTCTATAATTTCTAGGTCTCTTCACTTGTAAAAAAAACGGGCAGAGTTTCCTTTGCTTTGGGAAGACTTTTTAAAAAACAACCTACCACCCCTTCGAGGCGCCATATAACAAAAACCATTTCTGTCTCTCTCTCTCGCTCACTCTCGCTCTCTCTCTCTAATGATACATACATACGTATGCATATAAGTATGTATGTGTATGTGTTAACGTATTTTAGGTATGTATGTATGTGTGTGTGTAAGTTTACATATTTTACATATGTATGTATGTATTTTGAGCCATAGGTATGTATGTATGTATGTAGACATGCACGTATACATGTATGTATGTATCTATGTATATACGTATGTATGTATGTATGTATGTATGTAGATGTAGGTATCCATGTATGTATGTATTTATGTACGTATGTATGTATGTATCTATGTATATACGTATGTATGTATGTATGTATGTAGGTGTAGGTATCCATGTATGTATGTATTTATGTACGTATGTATGTATGTATCTATGTAAGTATGTATTTATGTATGTATGTTTTTATGTATGTAGATGTAGGTATCCATGTATGTATGTATGTATGTAGATGTAGGTATCCATGTATGTATGTATTTATGTACGTATGTATGTATGTATCTATGTAAGTATGTATCTATGTAAGTATGTATTTATATATGTATTTATGTATGTATTTATCTATGTAAGTATGTATGTTATGAATGTAAGTATGTATTTATATATGTATGTATGTATGTATTTATCTATGTAAGTATGTATGTTATGAATGTAGGTATGTATCTATGTATATATTTTACGTATGTAAGTATGTATCTATGTATGTATGTGCATGTGTACATGTGTATGTGTATGTGTATGTGTCCATGTATATGTGAATGTGTATGTGAGTGAAGGTGGGTACATATATGTCCACGTGTATGTGTGCATGTGAATGAGTATGTGTGCATGTATATGTGAATGGATATATGGATGTGAATATGTGAGTATATGTGTATGTGAGTATGTGAGTATATGTGTATGTGCATGTGAATGTGTGTATGTGTATGTGCATGTGTGTATGTGTATGTGAATGTGCATGTATGATCATATAAATTTAATTAATTGTATTAATTATTTAAAATTAAGACAACATAATCTTAAATTATTCAATTCAAAATAATAAACTAAATGTTTCAAAAGAAAACCCTAAATTTGATTTATGAAAATTTAACATAATCTCTGATGGACATGTTCCCTTGGGACTGTCTCTACAAGGTGGACTCCAACAGACATTTGTTTCTTTTCTCACCAGAAAAACAGACAGTGCTGATCATTTTTTTCATGGAATAAGTATTTGACTTCAGAAAGTACTTGGTTGTTGTTGAACAGATGGCCAAGCTTGGACAACAATGTGTTGAGGAAGATCCCATCCTGCGGCCTGACATGAAATATGTTGTATTTACTCTCTCTCAAATATTGCTTTCTTCAATTGAATGGGAAGCCACCCTTGCAGGCAACAGCCAGATCTTTAGTGGACTCATTCAGGGTAGATAGTTTCAGATGTGGAACATCCTTTACAATGTGTTGTACATTAAACCAAATGCAGCTTGAGAGCTGTAAAAGAAGATTTTTTTTTAGCAAAGTTGCACCTTCAGTCAAGAGAGACGATGTTTCAAGGCTTTTACTGATTGGACTTACAAGAAAGAATATGTTTTTCCTCTGCTCTTTTTTGTAACTAGAAAGATCCTACTTGTAGAATCCATGTAGCTAAGATCCTGTAAAACCAGATCAGATAACATGAAGAGTAGGAGAGAGGGTTTGGGTAGGGCTATCAGTGAAGCCATGAGCCCTTCACAAAATAACACAGCACGGGCTCAAACAAGCTCCGAGGGAATGGTATCATAAGTTTGATGCCTTTATGCACTCCCATGGTTACAGAAGAAGCAAAGTGGTTGTACACAAAATGTGCCTCACATGGAACACTTGTTCTCCTCATTTTATAAGTGGATGATATGCTTATCGCTAGCAAGAGTACCTATGAAGTTGATGCATTGAAGTCCAAGTGAAAAGAGACATTTGACATGACCGACTTGGGCAATGCTTGTCATATCTTGGCATGCGTATAATGCATGAGAGGCAAAAGAAGTTACTCTACTTGTCTCACGGCGAAGAGTATGTAAACAAAGTGCTTGATTGTTTCAATATGTCGAGGGGGAAGGTAAGCAGTACTCCATTACCTCCGCATGTGAAACTAAGCAGTAATGACCGACTTGGGCAATGCTTGTGAGAGGCAAAAGAAGTTACTCTACTTGTCTCAAGAAGAGTATGTAAACAAAGTGCTTGATCGTTTCAATATGTCGAGGGGGAAGGTAAGCAGTACTCCATTACCTCCACATGTGAAACTAAGCAGTAATGATTGTCCTAAATCAGAAGGGGAAAAGGTCAAAATGGCTAAAATTCCATGTGAGTCAGCAGTTTGGTAGTCTTATGATTGCCACGATTGCCACAAGGTCGGACATTGCTTTTGCAGTGGGAGTTGTTAGCAGATACATGGAAAATCCAGGCAAGAGGCATTAGGAAGTAGTGAAGAGTATATTGTGTTACCTTAAGGGTACGAAGAAGGTGTGTATATGCTTTGGTAGACAAGGATTGTCCATCACTCACTGGTGATGCAGACTATGCCGATCATTCGGATAACAGGAGATCTACACTTGGCTATGTTTTCACACTAGCGGGTGGTGCCGTCTCATGGTATTGTGCATATAGAAGTGTGTTGAATTGTCCACCAATGAGGCAGAGTATGTTACAGCTCGACAGAAGCTTGCAAAGAGACAATTTGGCTTCATCGTCTAGTGGGAGATTTGGGCATCACTACCGAGATTCCGATGTTGCATTGTGATTCTATGAGCGCCATACAATTGGCCAAGAATCCCGTGTTTCATGCAAAAACGAAGCACATTGATGTCAAGTACCATTTCATTCATGAGGTGCTTGAGGATAAGCGCATAGAGCGTTTCAAAGTGCATAGGGACAACAACCCAACGGATCTACTGAAGAAGAGTCTACATGTCGAATAATTTATACATCTTCGGACTATGATGGGTGTAGTGTGAAGCTACTCATGATGCTTCACTAGTGACTTAGGTATCTTAAAGGCACATTGGAGGTTGTGGGGTAAAGGCTAATGTGTCTGTCCCTTTTGTCTAACCTAACTATACTACTAACCCAACATACATGGATAACAGACTCTGGTCGGGAAGCTAGACCATAACAAGACTTTGAGCACAACAGCTATGGCTGCTCTCTTCTCCCTCTTCGTGTAGGCTCTCTCTCAAACACACCTTTTTGCCTATCAATATATATATCAATATATATATATATATATATATATATATATGTATGTATGTATGTATCCATTACCTCCACATGTGAAACTAAGCAGTAATGATTGTCCTAAATGAGAAGCGGAAAAGGTCAAAATGATATATACACACACACTGTAAGGTCCCTAGGCCAGAGTTCTAATTTTTTTAAAGAGGAATACAAATTTTAAATCTCTCTCTCTCTCTCTCTCTCTCTCTCTCTCTCTCTCTCTCTCTCTCTCTCTCTCTCTCCCCCTTCTCAGGCCGTTGGTACCGCCGCGGGGACCCCTCTGGATACGGGTAAAAATTTTGAAACTCAAGATAAAAAGATATACAAGGCCTCTCATTGTAAAAAGAAATAATAATAATAATAATGTCTCATTGGTCTTTGATTAGGATCAAACCCCAATTTAATCGGTCCAGTAAAAGCTTCAAAACAGGGTCGAAAAATAGGGCCCAAGATTTAGCATCAGAAAATTATGAGAACCTTAATTAAAAAGGCCTAGCTAGTTATTTGGAGAGGTGTTAAAGATAAGTTGAGAGGTGGTAAAGAAAACATAAGTGGAAATGAGTTAAGTTGAGAAGTAAACCTAAGTGGAAAACAGTTAAGAGGTGGTGGCATCTTCTTGAGAACAGAGTATGCCTAGTTAGGTGATCATGCAAACATGAGAAACCTCAGTTGAAAAGGGTTAATGCCACTTGTATGGAGGCGCCTTCATGCATTTCACCTATTTAAAGAGCCCAAGCATGCACACAGGACACACAAAAAGCCAGGAGCCAACAAGGAGATTTTGCCAGGGCGGACCCAAGAAAGCACGCACCCGAAGCATCGAGGTTCTGTCGGATTACAGACTCGGCACTCTAAGGTCAAAGGTAAGGTTGAAACTCTCGTATCCTCTAATTTCCACATTATTTCTTCTCTAGCTCCTCCCCCCAGCACCTCTAGCACTCGGAGTTCCCCCTTTCCTTCTCGATACCCCGAGCCAATTCCAACCCTCCTCCTCTTGAGGGAAACCGTAGAAATATCTCCTCGTAAAACCTTTCATGCCACACCAATTTCAAACCCAATCTCTGCTCTTCCCTACCTACCTCAGCTAATGTAGAAATTCACCCCCGTATAGGAGAAAATTCTGGGAAAATTAACTATATAATGATTGTGGAATTTCAGCACTTAGATGTGCTGATTTTTCACTCATTATATGAGTTAAGATTCATCTAGACCATGTATGTAAACTCCCCTCTATATACGAAAGACTTAGAACCCCCTTTTTGAGACCAAACTTCATTAAGTTAAACTGAAAACCCTGACCTAGCTCAAACCCATACTAGGGGATAAATAAATGGGAGATGTTTTGAGACAATTTTAAAGGATGCTAATCTCTTTAAAAATTATAGTTAAGATGCATAGCATGTGCATGACCCCCGCACAAGTAGTTAAAAATGCTAGCTACTTATAGATGCAATTCTTGCATACGCAGCTTCTGTCCATGACTTAGAGCCCTAGCTACTCGGACTCCGCATGATTGAAAATTATGAAGATTATGTCTAGCTCTTTTAGCTAAAACAAAAGTTGAAATTAAGAAGATCAACTAAGTTAAGATTAATTAACTATTTCACCCCCAGGATGTCCTTAACGTGCGGGTATCTTAAGCATCAATTAAAGATAAACTTATACACAAATTAAACTCACGAGAAATCTTGGAAGATAAGTTAGGTAACTAGAAATTAATAAATCATAGTGGCTACATACATATTCATTTTGGTAACCCATCAAATTAATTTAAGGGTATATGTAATCCAGGGTTAGCACTTCTCACACTCCTGTTTAGGGAAACCATGTTTAGCACTCGTGAATGATTTCATAAAGTTCTATAATGTTGGACTACATGTGGGTTCAAAATTACCCATAGAACAAGGGTAAGTGACCCTAGTATGAAGTTTAAGGGTAGCACTTACACTGGGTCCCCAAGTATGGGGCCCTTTCAAAAGGGATTGAAGACACTAGTCATCCCTATGTATTTTGAGTGAATCAAAAATATGGGGAAACTCAAAGTGGGATATACCAGGGTGAATTGATACGATCATTGGGTAATGTGTGAATACTATAAAGTTGATGAGGAACATTGAGAACTTGAAGGTTAGACTCTAGGTGAGTCATGAAAAAGTAAAAGAACATATAAGTGAGCCCTTAAAAGGAAAAAGGATCTCTAAGTTGAGTTATAAAATGATAATGGAATCCTTAAGTTAAACCATAAGGAGATAATGGAAACTTTAAGATGAATCTTGAAAAGGAATGATGGAATCTTTAAGTTGAACAATAAGTGGTTGGTTTTAAAATGAATATGAAATGGCCCTCCTGTAGTCACTTGATGTGGCTGAGGGATGAATGTGGAAGACTCTCCGGTTGTCACTTGATGAGGTTGAGGGATGAATGTGAACGACCCTTCGGTAGTCACTTGATGTGGCTGAGGGATGAATGTTTGTGACCCTCTGATAGTCACTTGATGTGGCTGAGGGAATGGCCGATGACCTAAGTTGGCACCAAAGAGGCTAGATGCCTAAGCCTACCAGGTGGTGTTTGAATCCAACCCCCGGGAGGCATGGATTCCTTTCAAGGCTTGATGTGGCTGAGGGATGAATGTTTGTGACCCTCTGGTAGTCACTTGATGTGACTGAGGGAATGGCCGATGACCTAAGTTGGCACCAAAGAGGCTAGATGCCTAAGCCTACCAGGTGGTGTTTGAATCCAACCCCCGGGAGGCATGGATTCCTTTCAAGGCTCGGTCTTGGAGTAGGGCGTCGAAGTGGCCATGACCTAGATGGCATGGTGTTCGGGCACGCGTCTGTGCATCCCACGGTGCTCCTTGTCTATGGTGGAGCAGGTGGATGGGTGGCTCGGTCAATCCTTAAATAGTTTGAGGCTTCACGTGTGTTGTGGTTAAATTTTATGGTTTAAAGTGAGGGTATGGTTAAATTTTATGGTTTAAAGTGAGGGTATGGTTAAGTTAAAAGGTTGTGAAATAAATAATCTGGGTGCTCCATATCTTGTTGTGGCAAAACATTCTGGGAATGAGGGTGCAAGGACCTAGGATGGGGTTTGCATCATGGCTCTGTGATCTGAAATTGAAGGGTCCTCATGTGGTTAACTCAATGATGTAACACTAATAAAATGAAGTGACGTAGTGATGTGATGTGGTATATGTATGTGTGCCCTTTGACCTGATACAATAGGAGTGAGAAGGGTACACATAAAATGCATCTCATGTAAGGGTCAAGGAATATGTGTTAATAAGGCTTAAAGAATCTTGTTATGTGACTGCATATGTGATAATAATGTGATAGGTTAGAAAACTCATCGATGACTCCTACCCAACCAAGGAAAGTGGGTGGCTTGATGGACCCGAGATGCGGGTGCTTTCTTTTGGCCTCCAACCCACTTGTGGTTAGTACTGGCCTTAGAACTAGGTGTCCACAAGGTAGTCCACTTAGTAGCATAACCACAAGGTTAGTGCAAGTGGGCATCACATTCCCTTCTCTTTCAAATGAAAAAGGATAATTTTTAATGTAAAGGATTAGTTTCAGACTATGGGTAAATAGGAAGTTCCCTTAGGGGATCGGGGACCCTACATGTGGTATCAGAGCCTAAGGTTTAATAACGCCATTGTTCCCATATTGAATCCAAGGGTTGGGTGAAATGCATCCTGCACATGTTTTGTTGTTGAAAAGGAGTGAATACCAATTCTCTTAGTGCTTATTAAAGTATAGTGAAAGAAGAGGGGACAAAGATTTTGTATATTGATTATATAACTATACTCATAGTTCAAACTTCCTTGTTCACATTGTAGATGAGTCACTTAGTCAGACGACTTTGGGATCCTGCTGCTAAGGATCTTCTTTGGCTCACCTTTGGGATCATGGCTACTCTTTGGCCAACACCTTGTAGACAAGAACTCTTCGATGCCATCGCCAAGGAATGAGTGGCCAAGCCTATGGACCTACTATGATACAAGTTACCAAACAAGAGATGGAGTATCTTTTCATCAACTGATCATGAGGATGCATGATGGACTGGAAATTTGGTTTTGAAATCATAGATTACTTTAGATTAGAGAAGCCATGGGTCTAGAATGTATGATATATGTTACTCTCCCCTATGGATCTTCCCCTGCTGGTGTAATACTTAACAAGATCATAGCTCTATGTTCTATTGTAGGCACGGAGAGTGTAAGATTCCTCCCCAGCCTCTCAAAATGTCCAGCATCTTCTCCTGTTATCAATCCCTCTTCAGAAATATAAAGGACTTGTTCCTAACTGTTTTAACCTAGAGAGAGAAAATATTCTAGAGAGAGAATATTCAGATTTTTAATATTTTTGGATAGAAAATTATCTCATTTTATTAAAATAAGTTTCCCTGAAACAGAAATTCAAAAAGAACTTTCCAATGTGCAATTGGAATTAATTAGAAATGGGTATAAAGGACCTTAGCCTAAGGGTCTAGATTTTCAGAAATTTTTGGATTATGGTCCAATTAAGGTTCTTATGGGCCAATAGCATCAATCCATGTGTAGGGAGGAGATAAATCCAATTTGTAAAAGAAGATACCCAAAAATGAGTAAATGCTCACATAAGATGAAGAGTTGAAAATGTACAAGGTTTATTAGTAAAAAACTATGAACAATATTAAAAATATGAGATATTTTGGGTATAATGACACATATGTAAGGAAGGGGAGTTCTTTAAAGGAGGTGCATATTTCACATAAGATGAAGAGTTGAAAATGTACAAGGTTTATTAGTAAAAAACTATGAGCAATATTAAAAATATGACATATGTAAGGAAGGGGAGTTCTTTAAAGGAGGTGCATATTTCACATAAGATGAAGAGTTGAAAATGTACAAGGTTTATTAGTAAAAAACTATGAGCAATATTAAAAATATGACATATGTAAGGAAGGGGAGTTCTTTAAAGGAGGTGCATATTTCACATGCTTGAATAAACTCATAAAAATTGAGATATTTCATCTCTCCTCTCTCCTAATTCAAGTCTAGTTCCAAAAAGTTAGCTTAACTGACCTAAAAATGGTCAAAAATTGACCAAACTGATTTGGAAAATTCTAGAATCTGTTTGTTTGCTTAGGAGCTTAATTTTTCCTATAAATAGAAGCCTCCCCCTTGTTGAAAAATATATAGTGTTTATGCATCGTTACTCTACTCCACCTAAGCTAAGAACTGTGAATTCATTTAATAATTCACTAGTTTTTGGAGCTTCTCTCTTTCTTCAATCACAATTAGTGGCTCCATCAACATACTTAACCAATTGATTGGTTGGGGGCCTCTACCGTGAACAAAGAATCAAGCAATTTGTAAGGTAATTAGTGAATATTGATCTTTCTATAATTTCTCAATGTTTCTCTCTTCTCAACCCCTCTCAAGCTTGAGAAGCTTAATTGGTATGGTTTTTTAAATGCTATTGAAGTTAATTGGTGAATAGTAGTGAAGAGTTACATAATTTAATAAATGCTATTGAAGTTAATTTCCATTTATGTTTAAATTCTAATGGTTTTTATGTAATTTCTCTCTCTCACTCAAGAAATGGTCATACTCATGACCCATTCTCAATCCAAATCAAGCTTTTCATAAAGCTTTTTCTTAACCCAAGATTAAGCTATGCTTGAGGCCAAATTAATGGCTTTTTTCTATGCTTTTAGTTTATGTATATTGATGATTCAATCCATTATGGATTAATGATCCAATTAGAGATCATTTTAATTATTTCCTTAATGATAAGCTTTATCCCCTAGAAAAATTGAGATTTATCAGTCATAGCAGCGGAGCTATGGCAAAATTTTTATAAAAATTATGCATAAAATAATTTCATTCAAAGCATAAAAAGAGAACTTCCTACCATATTCTAGGAATTATCATCCTAGATTAATTGAAAGATATTCATTGTAATCATAGAGAAATTGATTTTTATATTATGCATTTTTAATTTTCATGCATAGAAGTATGCATAAAGGAAAAAAAAAATTATATCAAAAGTGTTACTTTTATCATTTTTAATTTTCATGCATAGAAGTATGCATAAAGGAAAATTTTTTATATCAAAAGTGTTACTTTTATCATTTTTAATTTTCATGCATAGAAGTATGCATAAAGGATAATTTTTTTATATTAAAAGTGTTACTTTTATCATTTTTAATTTTCATGCATAGAAGTATGCATAAAGAAAAAAAATTTATATCAAAAGTGTTACTTTTATCATTTTTAATTTTCATGCATAGAAGTATGCATAAAGGGAAAAAAAAATTATATCAAAAGTGTTACTTTTATCATTTTTAATTTTCATGCATAGAAGTATGCATAAAGGAAAATTTTTTATATCAAAAGTGTTACTTTTATCATATTGGATTTCATGCATAGAGGTATGCATAAAAGTTGATTATTTTATTATAAAAGTGCGACTTTTATCATAATTGAATTTCATGCATAGAGGTATGCATAAAAGTTGATTATTTTATTGTAAGAGTGTTACTTTTATCATATTGGATTTCATGCATATAGGTATGCATAAAAGATATTCCTTTTTATACTAAAAGTGTGATTTTCCTCATAAATGGATTTTATGCATAACTTAGATGCATAAGAGAAATTCTTTTATTCTAAAAGTGTAATTTCCTACCAAATTGAATTTATGCATAAGAAGATGCATAAAAGATTGATTTTAATTTCGAAAGTGTTAGTCTCCTTAAATGGAATTTATGTATAAATAAATGTGTAGAGAAATCTTATATCAAATATAAGAATTCTCTTTTTAAAAAAAAGATATGAAATGTGATAAGATGTGATAAGAGGTGTATGAGATGTGATAAGAATTGATAAGATGCGTATGGAAAGTGATAGGATGTGATAAGAGGTGTATGAGATGTAAAAAGATGTGATAAGATGTGTATGAGATGTGATAGAATGTGTTAAGATGAGTTAGGATGTGTTAAGATGTATATGGGATGTGTTAGGACGAGAATGGATGTAATATGGTTGTATGAATGTGATGTGGATGTATACATGTAGATGTATATGTATGAATGTGAATGTTGATGTGGATGTGGATGTATGGATGTAGATACGGATGTGTATGTATGAATGAGGATGTGAAAATGGATGTATGTATGTAGATGTGGATGTATGGATGTAGATGTGGATGTATGGATGTGAATGTGAATAAAGAGGTGGATGTGGATGTATGGATGTAGATACGGATGTGGATGTATGTATGTGAATGTGGATGTATGAATGAGGATGTGAAAATGGACATGTATGCATGTGAATGTGGATGTATGAATATGAATGTGGATGTGTGGATGTGGAAATGGAGGTATGGATGTATGAATGTAGATGTGGATGTATGCATGTAGATGCGTATGTATGAATGTGAAAGTGGATGTATGCATGAAGATATATATGCATAGATGTGAATGTGGATGTAGATGTGGATGTATAGATGTGAATGTGAATGTGGATGTATGCATGAGGATGTATATGCATAGATGTGAATGTGGATGTAGATGTGGATGTATAGATGTGAATGGGAATGTGGATGTGGATGTATGAGAATGTGGATGTAGATGTGAATGTATAGATGTGAATGTGGAATGTGGATGTGGATGGATGTATGTATGTGGATGTAGATGTGGATGTATAGATGTGAATGGGAATGTGGATGTGGATGTATGTATGTATGTGGATGTGGATGTATGAATGAGGACGTGATAGTGGATGTATGCATGTGGGTGTGGATGTATGGATGTGGATATGGATGTGTATGTATGAATGTGGATACGAGATGTGGATGTATAAATGAGGATGTGAAAATGGAGATAAGCATGTAGATGTGGATGTATGGATGTGAATGTAGATGTGGATGTGGATGTATGGATGTGGATATGGATGTGAATATATGATATGTGATGTGAAGGAATCTGAAGTGAAGAGATGAAAAATGATGTGATTGGATGAGTACATATATAAATGGAATGTGGAATAAGTAATGTGGATTAATGAGGGATAATGTGGAAAAATGAGAGTTAATATAGAAACTGTATTTGTAAACTGTTGTAAATGCTGTTTGTAAATGGCTGTTTTATGTCAAGAATGCTGGGAAAGCATTTTGACCGTCTTGTGATTAAGGTCGTGGAGACCTAACTATTAAAGTTGCAACTGCTGACGGAGAGTCAATGGAGGACGTCTCGCGTAGCAAGGTCGGCCGAGGTCTTGACCAGCCTCGGTTCGATTTAAATGGTGAGCTTCCGGTACGGTGGATTAGGGACCAAGGAAGCGGCCTATGAGTGAAGCGCTAGGTCACCTGCGAAGGATCCTAGAGGGTGCTGACCATACGGTGCTCGGGCTCTGGGTCGCCGAAGATACCCACACGTGCGTCGTGGAAGATATTGGAACAAGGAGTAAGAGTTGTTTTGTGAAACCGGGCATGGATCTGGTTGATTGACCTTGCTGGTCTTCAATGGATGAGTCCATGGCTCTTTATATGGATCTGTTGGTTGATCTTGCTGATCTTCAACGAGAGTCCATCTTGATTTTTATAAGTGATTATATTGTCGAGTATTATGGGCTAGGAACTATTGAAAAGGCCCCTGTGTGGACAGGTGGTGAGCGTTCTAGTTGCCAATGATGCCATAGATACTCTGATGAAGGAATGATGGGAAATTATGAATCAACCGGATAAATTGGAAGATTGTGATCAGTGGTACTATGGTTTCATTAAAGGATTGTTTTAAAGTTAGCTGATGCTAAGAAAAAGGCAATTTCATATTGGGTGTGTAAGTGGTGTGGCTAGTTTTATGTTTGCATGAACTTCCGGCTAGGGGGCCTTGGAACTCTTTTCCTTGGTACCCGGGACAAACCTAACCAAATTCCAAATTGGATTCCATCACTACAGTGGTTGGGCGGTTGGCTAACCCATGGGATCGGATGGGGTTAGGCTGGACTGATGGATCCGTAAATCGAGACTCAATTTCTGTTATTACGATAGATAAAGTAAATCTCGGATAGTAATTGTTCTATGGATAGGAATCAACGGCTGTGCCTCTTGATGGGGAAAAAAGCGTTGATCCCAATGATCCAAGTGCAAGTTTCTTCCTTGATCCGACCGAGTATCTTTATAGGTGTAGTCGGATCAGCGTGATCAGTAATGATCTTGACTACGTTAGAGTACAAAGTTATCTTGGTGGAATCGCCCGTGCTTTCCGGGTAAGGGAAGTTTTTCCGGGTTCGGTTTTGGAAAAACCGACGGATTAGTCTCTTGTCCAGATATCCGTGGACGAGGCCCCGAGTGTGGGTCCCTGCCCCGCGCATGAAGTGCTACTTCTGCTGCTAGTACCCTGAATCCGTCACATGGTGGGGACAGGGATCTCACAGTTGGTATCAGAGTTTTTTGGTCAATGAGGATCAACCGAGAAGCCAAATATATCAAAAATTTATCAAGAATCAAAAAGGTTGTAATTGTGTGATATAATTCATACAAATTGATATTCAATCTGAAAATTCATAATTTAGTAATTGGGTCTTCAAATGGAAGTACCGCAATTGTATGGAACCCTGACTTGCTTGAGGCCTAGACATGATGGATATTACCTTATAGTTCCAAGTATTATGACGACCCGTATATACCGAGGGTATAACTGCAGCTCTTTACCGGTAGTATATACGAGTAAATCTAAGACTTGAAATTATAAGCGTTAATGCTATCCAGATGATGATTTCGAATGTGGTTGATATGATTTTAATTTTGTTTGAGAACTGATGAATTGATTTGGATTCTGATTGAAAAATGATGATTTCTGAAATTTAGTTGAAATATAATAACCTGAGCAAAACTACAATGAGGATGAATGGGACGAGTCCCTATGATGATAAATGATGATAATGATTTCAGCAAATCACTATGAGATTAGTGGATTGTGCTATCAAATTGCTACTGTTAACACTTGACCGCTAGATCAAGTTAAGGGATGACAAATTGAGAACTTACTTGACTGAAATTCCCGTGGAGGAATGTTCAGAGGGAAATTTTTCGGTCTAATGGACCTTTATCATGTTAAAGATATGAATGATATGATCTGAATGAATTGTTATTTAATGATGAGTTCTAAGGGATATTTTTCCTAGTACTCTGTTGGGTTGACCAGAATATAAGGAACCCCAGAATAAAATTGGATCTTAAGAAAAAGAGTTGTCCTCTACCTTGCGAGATGAGGACATCTCGCACTTTTTTAAGTGGGGTAGAATGTAAGATTCCTCCCCCAGCCTTCGAGGTATACAGAAGTAAGAATCTCCCTTTTTGATCTTATAATTATTCTCTCTCTAAAATAAAAGAAAGATTCTGTTTAAAAAAGGAAGAACCTTTTCCCTGAATACTTCTCAAGAGTCCCACCTGTTTTAAGGATTCAGAACAATGAGTTCAGAAGTGAGAATCGATGTTTTGGATATCAAGGTTTTGGTCTTCATTCGAGTACGGCCCAAAAGAAGTTCTTTATCTCTTGGGAAGTATAAGAAGTTATCTCCCAGATATTGTGGACCAAAGAAAGTAGGTGATTTATCTTACAAACTTCTTTTATCTCCTCATCTCAAAGTTCTGAATGCCTTCTATAGAAAAATGTGCCAAACCCAAATCATGGAAAGACGGTAAAACTTCAGTGGCAAGTTACCGTTGGCTTCTAAGTTACGCTAGCTCCTTCCTTTATATAAGTCGTAACTTTTACTTGTCGTTCACAGTAATCTTTCTCCCATCGATCTCCTTTCTTTCTTAATCTCCTTCATGGCTTGGCAACAAGAATTAGTTTTATCCATAATGATTCCTCACCTTCAAGATGCAAGTGAGTCTGTGAAGAAGGATTTTATAGAACAGTATGAGCGCTCACTTTTCCCTCACTTGGGAACTTCTGTAGCTCAGAGGAAGAAAACACGCCAGTAAGAAGACCCGCTCAGAAAACCCAAGATGCCTTGATCTCATGACGCAGTAGTATCGGGGACCCAAACCCAAAGCTTCAATAACCATGGCTAAGTGGACATTGTTACGAAAGTGCTGCTGACCCGAGGGTGTTACCCTAGTTATGTCTTGATAGGTTCGCCATTTGGTCATGTGAAGATATGCCTTTACCCCGTTTTTGGCTTGCCTCTCAGAGGTCCTTTTGTTAGATCACCTCATACCACTGAGGTAGGTGCGGCAATAACCAACAGAATTATTCCCATAGATGAGTTGCCTTATACATGCGCAGCTTGTGAATGCTGCTTTTGAGATCATATGATGGACGGGCTTATGAAAGTGTAAAGAGTTCTTCTATCTTTACTGTATATGTTCCAAGAATGAATAAAGTTTAAATCTTGTTCTTGTCTTGAATCTTACTCTCTTTGAGACTTTTTTAATTGGTGATTAATGTTAATTAAAAAATTTCTCTCAGTCTCATACTTGTGCATCTTGCGAAATTACCCCTAGTTTGCGAGATGAGGGCATCTCGCGTTTTTCAACTGGGAGAGAATGTAAGATTCCTCCCCAGCCTCTCAAAATGTCCAGCATCTTCTCATGTTATCAATCCCTCTTCAGAAATATAAAGGACTTGTTCCTAACTGTTTTAACCTAGAGAGAGAAAATATTCTAGAGAGAGAATATTCAGATTTTTAATATTTTTGGATAGAAAATTATCTCATCTTATTAAAATAAGTTTCCCTGAAACAGAAATTCAAAAAGAACTTTCCAATGTGCAATTGGAATTAATTAGAAATGGATATAAAGGACCTTAGTCTAAGGGTCTAGATTTTCAGAAATTTTTGGATTATGGTCCAATTAAGGTTCCTATGGGCCAATAGCATCAATCCATGTGTAGGGAGGAGATAAATCCAATTTGTAAAAGAAGATACCCAAAAATGAGTAAATGCTCAAATAAGATGAAGAGTTGAAAATGTACAAGGTTTATTAGTAAAAAACTATGAACAATATTAAAAATATGAGATATTTTGGGTATAATGACACATATGTAAGGAAGGGGAGTTCTTTAAAGGAGGTGCATATTTCACATAAGATGAAGAGTTGAAAATGTACAAGGTTTATTAGTAAAAAACTATGAGCAATATTAAAAATATGACATATGTAAGGAAGGGGAGTTCTTTAAAGGAGGTGCATATTTCACATAAGATGAAGAGTTGAAAATGTACAAGGTTTATTAGTAAAAAACTATGAGCAATATTAAAAATATGACATATGTAAGGAAGGGGAGTTCTTTAAAGGAGGTGCATATTTCACATGCTTGAATGAGTTTTAAACTCATAAAAATTGAGATATTTCATCTCTCCTCTCTCCTAATTCAAGTCTAGTTCCAAAAAGTTAGCTTAACTGACCTAAAAATGGTCAAAAATTGACCAAACTGATTTGGAAAATTCTAGAATCTGTTTGTTTGGTTAGGAGCTCAATTTTTCCTATAAATAGAAGCCTCCCCCTTGTTGAAAAATATATAGTGTTTATGCATCGTTACTCTACTCCACCTAAGCCAAGAACTGTGAATTCATTTAATAATTCACTAGTTTTTGGAGCTTCTCTCTTTCTTCAATCACAATTAGTGGCTCCATCAACATACTTAACCAATTGATTGGTTGGGGGCCTCTACCGTGAACAAAGAATCAAGCAATTTGTAAGGTAATTAGTGAATATTGATCTTTCTATAATTTCTCAATGTTTCTCTCTTCTCAACCCCTCTCAAGCTTGAGAAGCTTAATTGGTATGGTTTTTTAAATGCTATTGAAGTTAATTGGTGAATAGTAGTGAAGAGTTACATAATTTAATAAATGCTATTGAAGTTAATTTCCATTTATGTTTAAATTCTAATGGTTTTTATGTAATTTCTCTCTCTCACTCAAGAAATGGTCATACTCATGACCCATTCTCAATCCAAATCAAGCTTTTCATAAAGCTTTTTCTTAACCCAAGATTAAGCTATGCTTGAGGCCAAATTAATGGCTTTTTTCTATGCTTTTAGTTTATGTATATTGATGATTCAATCCATTATGGATTAATGATCCAATTAGAGATCATTTTAATTATTTCCTTAATGATAAGCTTTATCCCCTAGAAAAATTGAGATTTATCAGTCATAGCAGCGGAGCTATGGCAAATTTTTTATAAAATTATGCATAAAATAATTTCATTCAAAGCATAAAAAGAGGACTAGGAATTATCATCCTAGATTAATTGAAAGATATTCATTGTAATCATAGAGAAATTGATTTTTATATTATGTATTTTTAATTTTCATGCATAGAAGTATGCATAAAGGAAAAAAAAAATTATATCAAAAGTGTTACTTTTATCATTTTTAATTTTCATGCATAGAAGTATGCATAAAGGAAAATTTTTTATATCAAAAGTGTTACTTTTATCATTTTTAATTTTCATGCATAGAAGTATGCATAAAGGATAATTTTTTTATATTAAAAGTGTTACTTTTATCATTTTTAATTTTCATGCATAGAAGTATGCATAAAGAAAAAAAATTTATATCAAAAGTGTTACTTTTATCATTTTTAATTTTCATGCATAGAGGTATGCATAAAGGGAAAAAAAAATTTATATCAAAAGTGTTACTTTTATCATTTTTAATTTTCATGCATAGAAGTATGCATAAAGGAAAATTTTTTATATCAAAAGTGTTACTTTTATCATATTGGATTTCATGCATAGAGGTATGCATAAAAGTTGATTATTTTATTATAAAAGTGTGACTTTTATCATAATTGAATTTCATGCATAGAGGTATGCATAAAAGTTGATTATTTTATTGTAAGAGTGTTACTTTTATCATATTGGATTTCATGCATATAGGTATGCATAAAAGATATTCCTTTTTATACTAATTGTGTGATTTTTCTCATAAATGGATTTTATGCATAACTTAGATGCATAAGAGAAATTCTTTTATTCTAAAAGTGTAATTTCCTACCAAATTGAATTTATGCATAAGAAGATGCATAAAAGATTGATTTTAATTTCGAAAGTGTTAGTCTCCTTAAATGGAATTTATGTATAAATAAATGTGTAGAGAAATCTTATATCAAATATAAGAATTCTCTTTTAAAAAAAAAGATATGAAATGTGATAAGATGTGATAAGAGGTGTATGAGATGTGATAAGAATTGATAAGATGCGTATGGAAAGTGATAGGATGTGATAAGAGGTGTATGAGATGTAAAAAGATGTGATAAGATGTGTATGAGATGTGATAGAATGTGTTAAGATGAGTTAGGATGTGTTAAGATGTATATGGGATGTGTTAGGACGAGAATGGATGTAATATGGTTGTATGAATGTGATGTGGATGTATACATGTAGATGTATATGTATGAATGTGAATGTTGATGTGGATGTGGATGTATGGATGTAGATACGGATGTGTATGTATGAATGAGGATGTGAAAATGGATGTATGTATGTAGATGTGGATGTATGGATGTAGATGTGGATGTATGGATGTGAATGTGAATGAAGAGGTGGATGTGGATGTATGGATGTAGATACGGATGTGGATGTATGTATGTGAATGTGGATGTATGAATGAGGATGTGAAAATGGACATGTATGCATGTGAATGTGGATGTATGAATATGAATGTGGATGTGTGGATGTGGAAATGGAGGTATGGATGTATGAATGTAGATGTGGATGTATGCATGTAGATGCGTATGTATGAATGTGAAAGTGGATGTATGCATGAAGATATATATGCATAGATGTGAATGTGGATGTAGATGTGGATGTATAGATGTGAATGTGAATGTGGATGTATGCATGAGGATGTATATGCATAGATGTGAATGTGGATGTATAGATGTGAATGGGAATGTGGATGTGGATGTATGAGAATGTGGATGTAGATGTGAATGTATAGATGTGAATGTGGAATGTGGATGTGGATGGATGTATGTATGTGGATGTAGATGTGGATGTATAGATGTGAATGGGAATGTGGATGTGGATGTATGTATGTATGTGGATGTGGATGTATGAATGAGGACGTGATAGTGGATGTATGCATGTGGGTGTGGATGTATGGATGTGGATATGGATGTGTATGTATGAATGTGGATACGAGATGTGGATGTATAAATGAGGATGTGAAAATGGAGATAAGCATGTAGATGTGGATGTATGGATGTGAATGTAGATGTGGATGTGGATGTATGGATGTGGATATGGATGTGAATATATGATATGTGATGTGAAGGAATCTGAAGTGAGGAGATGGAAAATGATGTGATTGGATGAGTACATATATAAATGGAATGTGGAATAAGTAATGTGGATTAATGAGGGATAATGTGGAAAAATGAGAGTTAATATAGAAACTGTATTTGTAAACTGTTGTAAATGCTGTTTGTAAATGGCTGTTTTATGTCAAGAATGCTGGGAAAGCATTTTGACCGTCTTGTGATTAAGGTCGTGGAGACCTAACTATTAAAGTTGCAACTGCTGACGGAGAGTCAATGGAGGACGTCTCGCGTAGCAAGGTCGGCCGAGGTCTTGACCAGCCTCGGTTCGATTTAAATGGTGAGCTTCTGGTACGGTGGATTAGGGACCAAGGAAGCGGCCTATGAGTGAAGCGCTAGGTCACCTGCGAAGGATCCTAGAGGGTGCTGACCATACGGTGCTCGGGCTCTGGGTCGCCGAAGATACCCACACGTGCGTCGTGGAAGATATTGGAACAAGGAGTAAGAGTTGTTTTGTGAAACCGGGCATGGATCTGGTTGATTGACCTTGCTGGTCTTCAGTGGATGAGTCCATGGCTCTTTATATGGATCTGTTGGTTGATCTTGCTGATCTTCAACGAGAGTCCATCTTGATTTTTATAAGTGATTATATTGTCGAGTATTATGGGCTAGGAACTATTGAAAAGGCCCCTGTGTGGACAGGTGGTGAGCGTTCTAGTTGCCAATGATGCCATAGATACTCTAATGAAGGAATGATGGGAAATTATGAATCAACCGGATAAATTGGAAGATTGTGATCAGTGGTACTATGGTTTCATTAAAGGATTGTTTTAAAGTTAGCTGATGCTAAGAAAAAGGCAATTTCATATTGGGTGTGTAAGTGGTGTGGCTAGTTTTATGTTTGCATGAACTTCCGGCTAGGGGGCCTTGGAACTCTTTTCCTTGGTACCCGGGACAAACCTAACCAAATTCCAAATTGGATTCCATCACTACAGTGGTTGGGCGGTTGGCTAACCCATGGGATCGGATGGGGTTAGGCTGGACTGATGGATCCGTAAATCGAGACTCAATTTCTGTTATTACGATAGATAAAGTAAATCCCGGATAGTAATTGTTCTATGGATAGGAATCAACGGCTGTGCCTCTTGATGGGGAAAAAAGCGTTGATCCCAATGATCCAAGTGCAAGTTTCTTCCTTGATCCGACCGAGTATCTTTATAGGTGTAGTTGGATCAGCGTGATCAGTAATGATCTTGACTACGTTAGAGTACAAAGTTATCTTGGTGGAATCGCCCGTGCTTTCCGGGTAAGGGAAGTTTTTCCGGGTTCGGTTTTGGAAAAACCGACGGATTAGTCTCTTGTCCAGATTTCCGTGGACGAGGCCCCGAGTGTGGGTCCCTGCCCCGCGCATGAAGTGCTACTTCCGCTGCTAGTACCCCGAATCCGTCGCATGGTGGGGACATGGATCTCACAGAGAGGATAGCCAATATTAGACCACCATCATTAAGACGCTTTGTCCCCCTCATGAGAATAAACCGACCTTCAGCAGTTTGGGATTTCCTAACTTAGCTCATATTCAGAGTCAAGCAATGAGGTTCCTCAAAACCGAGAAAACCAACAATAAGGGAAAAAGTTGGTGGTTAAGGGTTGTACACTCTTTTCATTGTAAATAAGAAGTCCATCTAAATGATTGAGTTCCATGATGTGTCCTTTTTGTAATCAAGCGTTTTATGGAGTCTTCTAATAGCTAGGTACCCGCTTATGTATGCAGGATAGTTTAAGAATGGAGTCTTCTAATAGCTAGGTACCCGCTTATGCATGCAGGATAGTTTAAGAATGGCCCGACAAGTAGCAAGCAATGCCAACGCCAATGGGCGAATGATCCCTACCGATCCAGTGGCTAGGGACATTGAAGCCATGCTTCGAAAGTCCCAACCTGGTCACTTCAATGGTGAAGGGACAGAGGTTGGCCAAAAACTGGAGGAATGGGTTGAAAAGATGGAAGATTACTTTGATTTCGCCCAGTCCTCTGAAGAAAATAAAGCTATTATGGGGCATTTCAAGCTCGAAGAGTCGGCCAAGTTATGGTGGAGAAACCATTGCCTTGAGAACGGTATCAATAAAGCTGAAGTCACTTGGGAATATCTTCGAGATGCTCTCAAGGCAAACTATCAAAATAGAACCCACTAGATTGAGAGGCTAAATGATTTTCTTGATTGTCAACAACAAGAGGGCAAGACTTTGGAGGCATTATATCAAGAATTCCTTAGGTTTTTGAAATACGCCCCCAATGGGATGACCCAAGAAGCCATGGTGGCACGGTTTGTGTCCCTTAACTCACCTCTCAAGGAAAGGCTTCAGTCTCTACATCTCACAACTTTTATAGACGTATTGGATGCTGGACATCTGATTGAGCAAGATATCAATCAAGCAAGGAAGAAGGTTATTAACCAAGTCGGTAATAGACTTAATCCTAGGAGGAAGGAATTAAAGAGGAAGGCACCTCAAGTTGAATCGCATAGGTGGAGAAGCTACCCTCTACTCTTCAACCCAGCCAAGCAATTTTTGAACCCTTTCGGCCAACAAGGATTGTCTGACTCAACCAGCTCCCGAATCCTAGACCTCAAAATAACCCCTGAGGTGCTTTCAACGAAGGAAACTTTCAAGGGGGAGCCAACAAGCCACCTCCATGCATCGTCAGGCCAAACGCAAAAATTCCCCAAGCTCGAAGGGAAAACCCAGAGGGAAACCTCCAAATGTCCCGAGAGCGAGGGTGAAACAAATGTATGCTGAAGAGGAAGGAGTACCGATGGGTCGCATCCATGTGGCTATTGAGCACCAAGGGGAGAATCGGCAATTTTTTGTCCTTCAGACCCCAACCGAATATGAGGGTAAGAAGTTCACCCTTTTGATAGATTCTAGTAGCACCCATTCTTTTATATCCCCTAGATGCATTCACACTCTCTGCTTGCCTGAAGTTCACGCACCGCATCTAGCAGTGGAATTAGCTATATTGGGAAAATAGCTAAGTCAACAACTTCAGTAGGAGAACCAAAGTTTGCCTTGGGAAAATAGGAGACTTGTGCTAATTTAGGATCCTACCCTTAGGTGTGTATGATGGCATCTTAGGGATGGATTGGCTAGTAAAACATAATGTTATCCTTCAGTGCGAACAATTGCTTACATTCACAAATAAGCTAGGAAAACAAGTTACCATAAGTGGGGAAAGGGGTGAACCCACTCTTCAACTTGTAAGCTTCACTAAACTTGCCAAAGCCATTAGGAAGAAGGAAATGGTTTTTGCTCTAAAGCTTAATCCATCAAAGTCAAAAGAAGCAGAACAAGGACCTAGGTGGCTTGAGGAATTTAAAGATGTATTCCCTGAAGAACTCACCGAGCTCCCACCCAAGAGAGAGGTAGACCATGCAATTGAGCTTGTCCCTGGAGCACAACCAATAGCAAGGAGGCCTTATAAAATGTCTATTCTAGAAGAAATTGAATTAAAGGAGCAACTTACTCAACTCATAGATCAAGGCTTCATCCACCCCAGCGTATCTCCTTGGAGTGCTCCAATCTTACTCAATAAGAAGAAGGATGGAACACTACGTTTGTGTGTTTACTATCGTGGGTTGAATCAAACAACAATCAAGAACAAGTATCCTATCCCAAGGATAGATGAATTGCTTTATAGACTCCACGGGTCAAAGGTATACACAAAGATTGACCTGAAGTCCTAAATCCGAATCAAGGAGGAGCACATTGCAAAAACAGGGTTTAATACCCGATATGGGCACTATGAGTTCACCATCATACCCTTTGGACTCACAAATGCTCCAACTACATTCAACTGCAGATGTGTTCTGAAGCCAACTGGATAGGTTTGTACTTGTATTCTTTGATGACATCTTGGTGTATTCAAAGAATGAAGAAGAACACGAGCAGCATGTATGATGTGTTTTACAACTGCTCTGGGAACATCACTTGTATGCAAAAAGAAGCAAGTGTGTCTTCTTCACCGATAAAGTGGAGTATCTTCGGTTCATAGTGTCCAAGGATGGGGTTTCCATTGACCCCTCCAAGATCAAAGTAGTCTCTGAGTGGCCTCAACCAAAGAATGCATGAGAGATTCGTGAGTTTCTTGGACTTTCGGGATGGTATCGCATGTTCATAAAAGACTATGCGGCCATAGCTAGCCCAATGACTTCCTTAATGAAGAACATGAACTTTGTGTGTATCGGAGGTCATATCTTGACATTTTCATATCCTGACCATTGATGGCAAAGGCCATGGCTATATCTTTACGTTTTCATATCCCGACTATTGATGTCAAAGGCCATGGCTATATCTTTATTTTTGGATACATGCCTATGTGATTACATTTTGGTATCGTCACTGTTGATGTGAGAGGTTGTTATGTTTGCATACTTTTGTCATCCCGACCATTTATGTCAAATGTTTGATTCAGGTAAGGTTTGCCATAAAGGAAAGATACATGAGGATATCTATTATATGATTTCTTAGAAATATCATCCATTGACAAGATCATGCACAATAATTTCAACTTGTGGAAGGTCATTTGATCAATGTCAATGAACTAAATTAGTAAGATAATTTGGTTAGTTTGAGAAGTTGACTTAGAAGATTGACATGTCAAATTAAACACTAAAATAGAAAATGACACACATTATAGTTAGTAAGTATATCATGGAAAGATACAACCATATCTTTTTCCTATTACAAAATAAACATTAAAAAGAATTAGTTAGAAGTATAATATCTTATAAGCTTTTGAGAGAACTCAAATCCAAGTAAAATGCACATGAATAACAATCCCTATCTAGTACACAAATTTGGAATATGAAAAACTCTTTGACGTCACAACAAACAAATTAAAATCTCCAACATAAGATCAAACCTCGATTATTATGAGTTAGGATAATGAGACAACTATAACTTCAATTAAGCCTCTGAGAGAATTTGACTTCTTATGAAGAAAACATACCCATGTCTTCCTTGAAAAGTTGTCTATGAGGAGCATATAGTAACAAGATCCTCCAAGTAAAGGAACCTCCCTCCATAGGACCTGCAAGATCAACATGGATCAACTCCAAAATGCATGTAGCCCTATATGTTACTGCCTCTAGAAATAATGGTGGATGTAGTTTCCCTTGAGAACATGAAGAGCAAATGTGATGATGAGGCTACTAAAGCTGTGGAAGACCACAAACCATAGATTTGGATGCCAATTGTTGAAGAGTGGCAAAGGGTAGATGTCCAAACTTTGAGTGCCATAAATCACAACCTTCCATTAAAAGAAGTGTTGAGAGAGGAAAATAGATGATGAAGATATGAAGCTTCTTGAGATAGTGGTGATGAGAAAGGACTGATATGATAAAGTCCTCCTTTTTGTGATAATCATGAGCCACGATGGATTGTGACTTTTTGTCAATTATCTCAACCACTTCATCATCAAAGTATACACCAAAACCTTTATAGGTTGCCTTAGCGCCGACTAAGAAAAGATAGTAGACATTTTTGGCACATGTAAAACATCATGAAGAATGCGTGGTCCAAGAGACATATTACCAATATTAGCCACCTAGAGTGAAGATTTATCTCCATTATAAACTATCAAAGACACAAATGTGTAATCCTCCATAGAAGAAGAATCAGTTGTCATATGGTTGAAGCTCCACTATCAATAATCCAAAAACTTTGTTCATGAGCATCTAACTCTTGAGAAGTTGGAGCAGAGATGACCACATAAGAATGCTCATTGGAGGTGGAAGAAGTGGGTGTAGAAGCTAAATATGCAACTTGACTATTGCCTTCCACCTTTTTGTTGTTGGATTGCGTGGCTTGAGGTGTGTTTGAAAGTCATCTCCATATGGCTCTACAGGCTACTGGCTTGAGGTGTGTTTGAAAGTCATCTCCATATGGCTCTACAGGCTACTGGCTACATAAGAATGCTCATTGGAGGTGGAAGAAGTGGGTGTAGAAGCTAAATATGCAACTTGAGTATTGCCTTCCAGCTTTTTGTTGTTGGATTGCATGGCTTGAGGTGTGTTTGAAAGTCATCACCATATGGCTCTACAGGCTACTGGCTACATAAGAATGCTCATTGGAGGTGGAAGAAGTGGGTGTAGAAAGCTAAATATGCAACTTGAGTATTGCCTTCCACCTTTTTGTTGTTGGATTGCGTGGCTTGAGGTGAGTTTGAAAGTCATCTCCATATGGCTCTACAAGCTGCTGGCTACATAATATATATATTATATATATTTTTTACACATTTTATATTATTTAAATATCAGCCTTATTATTTATGCAAAGGTGTCTCACATTAATAATGCCAGATATTATTTTTGGCATGGTCAACTTCTACATGTAGGTGCTATGTAAAGAGCATCAAGGCCATACATACAAGCATGCAAGCTATAATGTAATATACACTTTTTTGATGAATAATAATACAAGTGTTTTTCACAACTCTTTTTCACATTCTCACATGGTTTTAGAGAAAGATAATTGAGAGCTTCACCAACTTGCATAAAAAATGCAAACTTCATAAAAAATGCAACATTTGTGTTCTCAGTGTTTTGTACATTTTTTGGAGGTAAAAAACACAACTTTGTATTTTAAAGTTTCTAGTGTAATATTATGCTCTTATGGGATCTAAATAAGCAAAAAATTGGTTTTTTAGTCTTCTAAACCTCCTCTCTCTTTACTTTGGCTTTAAACGGGCTTCTATGACCAAAAATACAACTTTGCGTTTTAGCACCGACTTTACATTTTTGGATGCTTTCTCGATTCAACCCTACTACAAACTGATTTTAAACCTCTAAAAGGCCTTAATAATCATCAATAAGGTATTCCAATTACACTTGATGGCTACTCCATTGTTGAGGTATCATTTGATACATAAGAAGTTCTAACAATGTCTTCTAAGTATGGTGATTACAAGGGAAAAGCTAAGGTTGATGATGCTCCATCATCATCAAAAACACCTAGAAGTCAAGAGGAGATATTGGGCTCTCATGCAAACTCTGGAGGTCAAATTTTCCTCCCTATATCATCCATGATGTCAGGTTCTCCTCAACCTTCTGCCTCTCAACCCCTCTGTACACCTTTACAAACCTCTTCACTTCCTTTCTCTTTTCCCTCATCCTCTACCTCACCAACAAACTTCTTTACCATCTCCTACTCCATATGTACACTCTACTCTCTCTCATCCCTCTCCAAAAATTCCTTTCAATCCCTTCACCCAACCCATTTCTCTTCCCAACCTTTTTGAAAACTAGAAGTTTACACCCAACAACTACCACACATGGTCCCTATTCATGAAAATCCTATTGGATAATGTGGGAGCGTGGTCAATCGTTTTACAAGTCCACAATTCAAGAATTTATGGACTTGTGGGCTAAAGCTCTTATTGTGCATGGGATGTCTTCATTAATAGACATAATTTCTCCCGCAAAGTAGTACAATGCAACAATTATGGACATCAATCCAATGCCAATATGCGAGAATCTCAATGGTGAAAGTGGCCAAATTGGAAGCGGACTTGGAGAAGCTCAGCATTTTGGGGTCCAACAACATTATGGAGAAGCTTGAACAATTTCAAAGTCTCAAAAGCAATGTCTCAAGACATATGGTAGAGTGGTAAGCAACCTTATTCATAAATTATTGGGGGAATTGCCTCACTTGTTTGAATCTTTCTAGGACACCACCTTTCTTTGAGTCCATTTTCCTTCATTTGAGGAGGTCATGGGCTTTCTTCATGGAAAATGTCTTATGCGCCTAATTGGAATCCTAATTTTTGACATACATGGGTCAATATTCATCAAGAAAAGGAATATTAAAAGGAAAACCATCTCTCACATCCAACAAAGGGATGAATTTTACAGGTGGTAAACCCAATTGTATGTCATGCAAATGTACATTTTGTGGTTGCCTTGGACATACAGAAGATCGGTGCTTTGGTTGAAAGGCAGTTTCAAAAAGTAAAGCTCGAGAGGAGGCTGAATCCGAATCTCAAGCCTCTCCATCCACACCTCAAGCCACACAATCCAACAACAAGAAGGCAAAAGGCAATGCTCGGGTTACATATTTAGCTTGTCCACCACCTCCATGAGCATTCTTATGTAGTCATCTCTTCTCCAAATTCTCAAGAGTTAGATGCTCATGGACAAATTTTGTGAATTGTTTATAGTGCAACTTCAACGCATAGGAAAAGTGATTGTTCTTCTATGGAGGATTACACTTTTTCATGTTCCAGAGTTTGCATTGGAGATAACTCTTCACTTAAGGTGTCTGGTATTGGTAATCTCTTGGACAAGGCATTCTTCCACACGATGTTATACATGTGCCAAAAAATGTCTACTAATCTCTTCTTAGTCAACCTCTACTACAGATCATGGTGTATACTTTGATGATAAAGTGACTGAGATTATTGACGAAAATTCACAATGCATCATGGCTCATGGTTATCAAAAAGGAGGACTTTATCACATTAGTTCATTCTCACCACTATCTCAAGAAGCTTCACATCTTTATTATCTCTTTTCCGCTCCCTTAGTACTTCTTTCAAGGTAAGCTTGTGATTTATGGCACTCAAGGTTTGGACATCTACCCTTTGCCACTCTTTAATAATTGGCATCCAAATCTATGGTTTGTGGTATTTCATAGATATAACAGCCTTGTCATCATATTTTCTCTTCTTGTGCTCAAGGGAAACTACATCAAGCATCATTTCTAGAGGTATCAAAACATAGGACTACACACATTTTGGAGTTGATCTATGTTGATCTTGTAGGTCCTATGGAGGTTCCTTCACTTGGAGGATCTCCTTACTATATGCTCCTTGTAGATGACTTTTCAAGGAAGAGATGGGTATCTTTACTTCGTAAGAAGTTAGATGACTTTTCAAGGAAGAGATGGGTATCTTTACTTCGTAAGAAGTTAGATGCATCCACACAATGCATGAGAATTTAAAGCATTTGAGGAGGATTTTCTAGCATCCAAGGGCATACAATGTTAAACAACTCTTCCTTATACACAGTTCAACAAAATGGTGTCATTGAACGGAAGAATCACACGGTCAAAGAAATGGAGAGATCCATTAACACTAGTTCTGTAATTGGACACTAAAGTGTCCTGAAAGTTAGCATTTTTCTTGAATTTTTGTGGGCAATCTATTAAGAGTTTTGAAATGCTTAACATCCATAGATGTTTCTCAAGACCCAAAAAAAAATTGATATTTTTTAAATTGCACTTTTCTTAGCTTTTGCAATTCAATATTTTAATTTTCTTAGACACATGCTGATAAAACGCATGATTTTTGCTGTTTTCAAAATAGTAGTAATTTGTACATAACTTTTAGAAGGGACATAGTTTGATCATGAAACTTGGCTTGATGGAAAGCCCATGATGTAAACTAAATCTTGGAATCATCAAACGATAATTATTGGATAAATTTTTGACTCGCTAATATTGAAATGATGTTTTTTATACAGGTGGAGCATGAATTTTTCTCCTTCCATATGCAAGCTAATAATGTAAAACTTGAGGTGCACCCATGTTATATAGGGTAAATACTACTTTGTTTTGAATTTTCCAAAACTTTAGAGCCACTTTTTGGGCCTCTTCTCATACATGGCCTTTTGCGCAACCTGTTTTTAATACGTAAAATGTCTAATTATGAGCCTAATTTTGATTTTCATCAAAGGGGAAAGCTGTGTAAGTGCATTATTTGTTGTAACTATAGGTGTAGACTACTTGTGCAAGCATAGTTATGATTAGTTTTTGAAAAAAGATGATCAAATTTTGTATTTTTATTTTTTACAGTTTTTTTAGAACTAGGCGATAAGAACCTACTTAAGTGGAGGCTAAGTTAGTGTCATACACATCAAATTATGGCTTATTTATCTCATCTCAAGCATGAAAACCAATAATCAACATTCTCATTGATAGGGCTACAATTTTTTTTAGTGGCGTGATTGAGTTTTGATAATACGCGTTACTTTTGCTGATTTTATACAACTTTTTTGGAAAAAATTCTAGGAAAGGAAAATGATTTTTTTGGTGAACTTCTACCTCCTTGGACTGATGTATGCTATCAAAATATCTTGGGAAAAATGCTATTGATATCATTGGATTTTTTTTTTGAGAGAATGATGCTTGCATATTTGGAAAAATCCTGAAAAATCCTGAAAAATGTTCATTTTCAAGACATATGCTACTTTGTTGCTTATGTACTTCCAAATAAAAAGGCATTTTATATGTTTAGCATTTTTTACATAAGCATAGGGTTATGTTCTACATGCCCAATGAAGCATTTTGGTTTTTAAAGCCTACATTAGGAGTTTGATTTTTTTTCGCAACCCCCAAAAAAGGACACTCAAGTGTCCTGTTTTGGTACCAAACTAGTGTTAATGTTGCATCATGAAAAGCTACCTTCTTCATTTTGGGACAAAGCTGTTGCAACATCAATTTATCTTCTCAATAGATCCCTTACAAAAGTATTTATGGATAATTAAGACACCACAAGAGGTATATATTGGATTTCAGCTATCAATTTCTCATCTACATATTTTTTACTGTATCGCTCATGTTCATATTCCCAAACATAAGAGAAGGACAATAGATGCTAAATCCAAACCATTGATTTTCATGGGCTATGGTACTCGCCTTTTTTGGGATCCTACTAAAGGTGACCTTATTCTCTCTTTGTGATGCTACTTTTGATGAGCATACTTTTGGACTATGTGGAGTTCCCTCTCCTTCAACCCCATTAGATCCTTTCTCTCACTTAGAGATTTAGCCAGAGATCATTACACAATCCACATCCTCATGTTTGGCTATTTTACCTCCAACTTCCACATCTTAACAAGCTATGTTACCCTCAACATCCACTACATTGGTTGTTCCTTCTTCTAGAAAGGCCCCTCCTAAATGGGTCAAAACCCTTCTCAAGGATGTAGGTATATCACACCATGATGTTTAGACTTCATCCTCATGTGTGCTACAAAGTGATCATATGGTCAATATTGCTCTTATTGCTTGCATTATGGATGTTATTGAGCCCAAGACTTTTCAGTAAGCTTCTTCAGATCCTCAGTAGTGTGATGCTATGAAAGCAAAACTTCAATCTATCGAGGAGAATAACTCATGGCAGTTGTTTCCACGACCTATTGATCAGAAGGTGATTGGTCTTAAGTGACTTTCCAAGGTCAAGTTTCATTTAGATGGTTTTCATAACAAACATAAAGCTCATCTCGTTTGCAAAAGGATATGCTCAAAAGGAAGGCAAGGATTTTCATGAACATTTTGGTCCTATAGCTTGACATTCTACTATTTGAGTGGTTCTTGCTATCGTAGCTCAATATGCCTGGCTTGTTTTTCAAATGGATGTTAAGTCAGATTTTCTCTATGGAGATTTAGAAGAGCAAATTTATGTGGAGTACTAGTCAGAAGGATTTTTCATCGAAGGTTTTGAACACTTTGTATATCTTCTTAAGAGGGCTCTCTATGATATGCACCTTGAGCTTGGTATCAGAAGATTGATGGATTTCTTCATTCATTGAAGTTTACACAACCTTTTGTAGATTCAAATCTTTATGTTCTCCTAGTAGAGGATGATGTTATATGCATTTTGATACTTTATATGGATGATCTCATCATTACAAGCTCTTCATCAAATCTTATCACATGGGCCAAATTGCAACTTATGACAAATTTTACCATGATAGATCTTGGACTACTGCACTATTTTCTAGAGATACTTTGGTCGGCTTTATTGGACAGGTTGTGTTGTTACACAACGTTCTACATCAAGCTATTAGTTTATGATTGGATTAGAACTTATTTCATAGAAATCTC
>NC_141075.1:54629864-54649864 GCF_041138505.1 Cibotium barometz
TTTTAATTATTTTCTTAATGATAAGCTTTATCCCTTAGAAAAATTGAGATTTATCAGTCATAGCAGCGGAGCTATGGCAAAATTTTTATAAAAATTATGCATAAAATAATTTCATTCAAAGCATAAAAAGAGAACTTCCTACTATATTCTAGGAATTATCATCTTAGATTAATTGAAAGATATTCATTGTAATCATAGAGAAATTGATTTTTATATTATGCATCATTGATTTTCATGCATAGAGCTATGCATAAAAGATTATTATTTTAACATAAAAGTGTTACTTTTATCATATTTGGATTTCATGCATAGAGGTATGCATAAAAGATTATTATTTTAACATAAAAGTGTTACTTTTATTAAACTTTAATTTTCATGCATAGAAGTATGCATAAAGGATATTTTTTTATATTAAAAGTGTTACTTTTATCATTTGAATTTTCATGCATAGAAGTATGTATAAAGGAAATTTTTTTATATCAAAAGTGTTACTTTTATCATTTTAATTTTCATGCATAGAAGTATGCATAAAGGAAAATTTTTATATCAAAAGTGTTACTTTTACCATTTTTAATTTTCATGCATAGAAGTATGCATAAAGGAAAATTTTTTATATCAAAAGTGTTACTTTTATCATTTTTAATTTTCATGCATAGAAGTATGCATAAAGGAAAATTTTTATATCAAAAGTGTTACTTTTATCATTTTTAATTTTCATGGATAGAAGTATGCATAAAGGAAAATTTTTTATATCAAAAGTGTTACTTTTATCATTTTAATTTTCATGCATAGAAGTATGCATAAAGGAAAATTTTTTATATCAAAAGTGTTACTTTTACCATTTTTAATTTTCATGCATAGAAGTATGCATAAAGGAAAATTTTTTATATCAAAAGTGTTACTTTTATCATTTTTAATTTTCATGCATAGAAGTATGCATAAAGGAAAATTTTTATATCAAAAGTGTTACTTTTATCATTTTAATTTTCAGGCATAGAAGTATGCATAAAGGAAAATTTTTATATCAAAAGTGTTACTTTTATCATTTTTAATTTTCATGCATAGAAGTATGCATAAAGGAAAATTTTTATATCAAAAGTGTTACTTTTATCATATTGGATTTCATGCATATAGGTATGCATAAAAGATATTCTTTCTATACTAAAAGTGTGATTTTCCTCATAAATGGATTTTATGCATAACTTAGATACATAAGAGAAATCCTTTTATTCTAAAAGTGTAATTCCTACCAAATTGAATTTATGCATAGGAAGATGCATAAAAGATTGATTCGAAAGTGTCATTCTCATCTAAATTGAATTCATGTATAGGAAGATGCATGAAAGATTGAATTTTAATTCAAAAGCGTCATTTTCATTTAAAATGACTTTATGCATAGGAAGATGCATAAAAGATTGATTTTTACTTCGAAAGTATTAATCTCCTTAAATGGAATTTATGCATAAATAAATGTGTAAAGAAATCTTATATCAAATATAAGAATTCTCTTGTATTCTATAAATAGAAATGAGAGGTGATAGGATGTGATAAGAAGTGTATAAGATGTGATAAGAGGTGATAAGATGCTTATGAAATAAGTTAGGAGGTGATAAGATGAATTAAGATGTGTATGGGATGAGGTAAGAAGTGTATGTGATAGGATAAGATGTATATGAGTTGTGATAGGGCGAGAATGGATGTGATGTAAAAGATTAGATGTGAAGGCATATGGGGTTATATGAATGGGAATGTGGAAATGGATGTATGTATGTGGATGTGTGGATGTGGAGATGGGAGTGTGGATGTATGAATGTGAAAATGGATGTATGCATGAAGATGTATATGCATAGATGTGAATATGGATGTAGATGCATAGATGTGAATGCGGATGTGGATGTATACATGAAGATGTATATGCATAGATGTGAATGTGGATGTAGATGTGGATGTATAGATGTGAATGTGAATGTGGATGTATGCATGAGGATGTATATGCATAGATGTGAATGTGGATGTATAGATGTGAATGGGAATGTGGATGTGGATGTATGTGAATGTGGAATGTGGATGTGGATGTATGTATGTATGTGGATGTAGATGTGGATGTATAGATGTGAATGGGAATGTGGATGTGGATGTATGTGAATGTGGATGTAGATGTGGATGTATAGATGTGAATGTGGAATGTGGATGTATGTATGTATGTGGATGTAGATGTGGATGTATAGATGTGAATGGGAATGTGGATGTGGATGTATAGATGTGAATGGGAATATGGATGTGGATATATGTGAATGTGGATGTAGATGTATGGAAATGTGGATGTGGATGTATGTGAATGTGGATGTAGATGTGGATGTATAGATGTGAATATATGATATGTGATGTGAAGGAATCTGAAGTGAAGAGATGGAAAATGATGTGATTAGATGAGTACATATATAAATGGATGTGGATATGGATATGGATGTGGATGTGGATATGGATGTGAATATATGATATGTGATGTGAAGGAATCTGAAGTGAAGAGATGGAAAATGATGTGATTGGATGAGTACATATATAAATAGAATGTGGAATAAGTAATGTGGATTAATGAGGGATAATGTGGAAAAATGAGAATTAATATAGAAACTGTATTTGTAAACTGTTGTAAATGGCTGTTTTATGTCAAGAATGCTGGGAAAGCATTTTGACCGTCTTGTGATTAAGGTCGTGGAGACCTAACTGATAAAGTTGCAACTGCTGACGGAGAGTCAATGGAGGACGTCTCGCGTAGCAAGGTCGGCCGAGGTCTTGACCAGCCTCGGTTCGATTAAAATGGTGAGCTTCCGGTACGGTGGATGAGGGAGCAAGGAAGCGGCCTATGAGTGAAGCGCTAGGTCACTTGCGAAGGATCCTAGAGGGTGCTGACCATACGGTGCTCGGGCTCTGGGTCGCCTAGGATACCCACGCGTGCGTCGAGGAAGATATTGGAACAAGGAGTAAGAGTTGTTTTGTGAAACCGGGCATGGATCTGGTTGATTGACCTTGCTGGTCTTCAATGGATGAGTCCATGGCTCTTTATATGGATCTGTTGGTTGATCTTGCTGATCTTCAACGAGAGTCCATCTTGATTTTTAATTATATTACCGAGTATTATGGGCTAGGAACTATTGAAAAGGCCCCTGTGTGGACAGGTGGTGAGCGTTCTAGTTGCCAATGATGCCATAGATACTCTGATGAAGGAATGATGGAAAATTATGAATCAACCGGATAAATTGGAAGATTGTGATCAGTGGTACTATGGTTTCATTAAAGGATTGTTTTAAAGTTAGCCGATGCTAAGAAAAAGGCAATTTCATATTGGGTGTGTAAGTGGTGTGGCTAGTTTTATGTTTGCATGAACTTCCGGCTAGGGGGCCTTGGAACTCTTTTCCTTGGTACCCGGGACAAAACCTAACCAAATTCCAAATTGGATCCCATCACTACAGTGGTTGGGCGGTTGGCTAACCCATGGGATCGGATGGGGTTAGGCTGGACTGATGGATCCGTAAATCGAGATTTAATTTCTATTATTACGATAGATGAAGTAAATCCCGGATAGAAATTGTTCTATGGATAGGAATCAACGGCTGTGCCTCTTGATGGGGAAAAAAGCGTTGATCCCAATGATCCAAGTGCAAGTTTCTTCCTTGATTTGACCAAGTACCGTTAAAGGTGCAGTCAGATCAGTTGATCCGTAATGATCTTGACTACGTTAGAGTAAAGAGTTATCCTGGTGGAATCGCCCATGCTTTCCGGGTAAAGGAAGTTTTTCCGGTTTCGGTTTTGGACAAACCGACGGATTAGTCTCTTGTCCGGATATCCGTGGGCGAGGCCCTGAGTGTGAGACCCCTACCCACGCATGATGTGCTACTTCCGCTGCTAGTATCCCGAATTCATCGCATGGTGGGGACAGGGATCTCACAGTTGGTATCAGAGCTTTTTGGTTAATAAGGATCAACCGAGAAGCCAAATATATCAAAAATTTATCAAGAATCAAAAAGGTTGTAATTGTGTGATATAATTAATACAAATTGATATTCAATCTGAAAATTCATAAATTAGTAATTGGGTCTTCAAATGGAAGTACCGCAATTATATAGAATCCTGACTTGCTTGAGGCTTAGACATGATGGTATTTACCTTATAATTCCAAGGGCCTTGACTACCCGTATATACCGAGAGTATACTGCAGCTCTTTACTAACAGTATATACGAGTAAATCTAAGACTTGAAATTATAAGCGTTAATGCTATCTAGATGATGAATTCGAATGTGGTTGATATGATTTTTAATTCTGTTTGAGAATCGATGAATTGAATTGGATTCTGATTGAAAAATGACGATTTCCGAAATTTAGTTGAAATGTAATAAGCTGAGCGAAACCACAATGAGGATGAATGGGACGAGTCCCAGTGATGATATTCATAACTGGAATGATGATAATGATTTCAGCAAATCACTATGAGATTAGTGGATTGTGCTGTCAGATTGCTACTGTTAACACTTGAGATGGTAGATTAAGTTAAGGGATGACAAATTGAGAACTTGCTTAACTAAAATTCCTGTGGAGGAATGTTCAGAAGGAAAATTTTCAGTCTAATGGACCATTATCGTGTTAAAGATATGAATGATATGATCTGAATGAATTGTTATTTAATGATGAGTTCTATATAAGGGATAATTATCCCCGTATTCTGTTGGGTTGACTAGAATATAAGGAACCCCAGAATAAATTGGATCTTAAGAAAAAGAGTTGTCCTCTACCTTGCGAGATGAGGACATCTCGCACTTTTCAAGTGGGGTAGAATGTAAGATTCTTCCCCAGCCTTCGAGGTATAGAGGAGTAAGAATCTCCCTTTCTGATCTTATAATTATTCTCTCTCTAAAATAAAAGAAAGATTCTGTTTAAAAAAGGAAGAACCTTTTCCTTGAATACTTCTCAAGAGTCCCACCTGTTTTAAGGATTCAGAACAATGAGTTCAGAAGTGAGAATCGATGTTTTGGATATCAAGGTTTTGGTCTTCATTCAAGTACGGCCCAAAAGAAGTTCTTTATCTCTTGGGAAGGATAAGAAGTTATCTCCCAGATATTGTGGACCAAAGAAAGTAGGTGATTTAGCTTACGAACTTCTTTTATCTCCTCATCTCAAAGTTCTAAATGCTTTCTATAGAAAAATATGCCAAACCCAAATCATGGAAAGACGGTAAAACTTCAGTGGCAAGTTACCGTTGGCTTCTAAGTTACGCTAGCTCCTTCCTTTATATAAGTCGTAACTTTTACTTGTCGTTCACAGTAATCTTACTCCCATCGATCTCCTTTCTTTCTTAATCTCCTTCATGGCTCGGCAACAAGAATTAGTTTTATCCATAATGATTCCTCACCTTCAAGACGCAAGTGAGTCTGTGAAGAAGGATTTTATAGAACAGTATGAGCGCTCACTTTGTCCTCACCTAGGAACTTCTGTAGCGCAGACCAAATGGCGGACCTATCAAGACATAACTAGGGTAACACCCTGGGGTCAGCAGCACTTTCGTAACAATGTCCGCTTGGCCATGGTTATCGAAGCCTTGGGTTTGGGTCCTCGATACTACTGCGTCATGAGATCAAGACATCTTGGGTTTTCTGAGCGGGTCTTCTTACTGGCGTGTTTTCTTCCTCATGAGAAGATATGCCTTTACCCCGTTTTTGGCTTGCCTCTCAGAGGTCCTTTTGTTAGAACACCTCATACCACTGAGATAGGCGCAGCAATAACCAACCGAGAAGCCAAATATATCAAAAATTTTTCAAGAATCAAAAAGGTTGTAATTGTGTGATATAATTCATACAAATTGATATTCAATCTGAAAATTCATAAATTAGTAATTGGGTCTTCAAATGGAAGTACCGCAATTATATAGAATCCTGACTTGCTTGAGGCTTAGACATGATGGTATTTACCTTATAATTCCAAGGGCCTTGACTACCCGTATATACCGAGAGTATACTGCAGCTCTTTACTGACAGTATATACGAGTAAATCTAAGACTTGAAATTATAAGCGTTAATGCTATCTTATGATGAATTCGAATGTGGTTGATATGATTTTTAATTCTGTTTGAGAATCGATGAATTGAATTGGATTCTGATTGAAAAATGACGATTTTCGAAATTTAGTTGAAATGTAATAAGCTGAGCAAAACCACAATGAGGATGAATGGGACGAGTCCCAGTGATGATATTCATAACTGGAATGATGATAATGATTTCAGCAAATCACTATGAGATTAGTGGATTGTGCTGTCAGATTGCTACTGTTAACACTTGAGACGGTAGATTAAGTTAAGGGATGACAAATTGAGAACTTGCTTAACTAAAATTCCTGTGGAGGAATGTTCAGAAGGAAAATTTTCAGTCTAATGGACCATTATCGTGTTAAAGATATGAATGATATGATCTGAATGAATTGTTATTTAATGATGAGTTCTATATAAGGGATAATTATCCCCGTATTCTGTTGGGTTGACTAGAATATAAGGAACCCCAGAATAAATTGGATCTTAAGAAAAAGAGTTGTCCTCTACCTTGCGAGATGAGGACATCTCGCACTTTTCAAGTGGGGTAGAATGTAAGATTCTCCCCCAGCCTTCGAGGTATACAGGAGTAAGAATCTCCCTTTCTGATCTTATAATTATTCTCTCTCTAAAATAAAAGAAAGATTCTGTTTAAAAAAGGAAGAACGTTTTCCCTGAATACTTCTCAAGAGTCCCACCTGTTTTAAGATTCAGAACAATGAGTTCAGAAGTGAGAATCGATGTTTTGGATATCAAGGTTTTGGTCTTCATTCGAGTACGGCCCAAAAGAAGTTCTTTATCTCTTGGGAAGTATAAGAAGTTATCTCCCAGATATTGTGGACCAAAGAAAGTAGGTGATTTAGCTTACGAACTTCTTTTATCTCCTCATCTCAAAGTTCTAAATGCCTTCTATAGAAAAATATGCCAAACCCAAATCATGGAAAGACGGTAAAACTTCAGTGGCAAGTTACCGTTGGCTTCTAAGTTACGCTAGCTCCTTCCTTTATATAAGTCGTAACTTTTACTTGTCGTTCACAGTAATCTTACTCCCATCGATCTCCTTTCTTTCTTAATCTCCTTCATGGCTCGGCAACAAGAATTAGTTTTATCCATAATGATTCCTCACCTTCAAGACGCAAGTGAGTCTGTGAAGAAGGATTTTATAGAACAGTATGAGCGCTCACTTTGTCCTCACCTAGGAACTTCTGTAGCGCAGACCAAATGGCGGACCTATCAAGACATAACTAGGGTAACACCCTGGGGTCAGCAGCACTTTCGTAACAATGTCCGCTTGGCCATGGTTATCGAAGCCTTGGGTTTGGGTCCTCGATACTACTGCGTCATGAGATCAAGACATCTTGGGTTTTCTGAGCGGGTCTTCTTACTGGCGTGTTTTCTTCCTCATGAGAAGATATGCCTTTACCCCGTTTTTGGCTTGCCTCTCAGAGGTCCTTTTGTTAGAACACCTCATACCACTGAGATAGGCGCAGCAATAACCAACAGAATCATTCCCATAGATGAGTTACCTTATACCTGTGCAGCTTGTGAGGACTGCTTTTGTGACCATATGATGGACGGGCTTATGGAAGTGTAAAGAGTTCCTCTATCTTTACTGTATAAGTTCCGAGAATGAATAAAGTTTAAATCTTGTTCGTATTTTGAATCTTGCTCTCTTTAAGACTTATCTTGGTGGTTAATCTTGATTAAAATTTTTCTCTAAGTCTCATATTCGTGAATCTTGCGAAATTATCACAAGTTGCGAGATGAGGACATCTCGCGTTTTTTAGGTAGGGTAGAATGTAAGATTCCTCCCCCAACCCCCTTTTTGATGTCTAGTATCTTCCCCTGTAATCAATCCCTCTTCAGAAATATAAAGACCTTGTTTCTAACTGTTTTAGCCTAGAGAGAGAAAATATTCTAGAGAGAGAATATTCAGATTATGAATATTTTTGGATAGAAAAATAACTCATCTTATTAAAATAAGTTCCCCCGAAACAGAAATTCAAAAAGAACTTTCCAATGTGCAATTGGAATTAATTAGAAATGGGTATAAAGGACCTTAGCCTAAGGGTCTAGATTTTCAGAAATTTTTGGATTATGGTCCAATTAAGGTTCCTATGGGCCAATAGCATCAATCCATGTGTAGGGAGGAGATAAATCCAATTTGTAAAAGAAGATACCCAAAAATGAGTAAATGCTCACATAAGATGAAGAGTTGAAAATGTACAAGGTTTATTAGTAAAAAACTATCAGCAATATTAAAAATATGAGATATTTTGGGTATCCAAAAATGAGTAAATGCTCACATAAGATGAAGAGTTGAAAATGTACAAGGTTTATTAGTAAAAAACTATGAGCAATATTAAAATGATTCCATTATGACACATATGTAAGGAAGGGGAGTTCTTTAAAGGAGGTGCATATTTCACATAAGATGAAGAGTTGAAAATGTACAAGGTTTATTAGTAAAAAACTATGAGCAATATTAAAATGATTCCATTATGACACATATGTAAGGAAGGGGAGTTCTTTAAAGGAGGTGCATATTTCACATAAGATGAAGAGTTGAAAATGTACAAGGTTTATTAGTAAAAAAAAAACTATGAGCAATATTAAAATGATTCCATTATGACACATATGTAAGGAAGGGGAGTTCTTTAAAGGAGGTGCATATTTCACATGCTTGAATGAGTTTTAAACTCATAAAAATTGAGATATTTCATCTCTCCTCTCTCCTCATTCAAGTCTAGTTCCAAAAAGTTAGCTTAACTGACCTAAAAATGGTCAAATATTGACCAAACTGATTTAGAAAATTCTAGAATCAGTTTGTTTGGTTAGAAGCTCAATTTTTCCTATAAATAGAAGCCTCCTCCTTGTTGAAAAATAGATAGTGTTTATGCATCGTTACTCTACTCCACCTAAGCCAAGAACTGTGAATTCATTTAATAATTCACTAGTTTTTGGAGCTTCCCTCTTTCTTCAATCCCAATTAGTGGCTCCATCAACATACTTAACCAATTGATTGGTTGGGGACCTCTACCATGAACAAAGAATCAAGCAATTTGTAAGGTAATTAGTGAATATTGGTCTTTTCTATAATTTCTCAATGTTTCTCTCTTCTCAACCCCTCTCAAGCTTGAGAAGCTTAATTGGTATGGTTTTTTAAATGCTATTGAAGTTAATTGGTGAATAGTAGTGAAGAGTTACATAATTTAATAAATGCTATTGAAGTTAATTTCCATTTATGTTTAAATTCTAATGGTTTTTATGTAATTTCTCTCTCTCACTCAAGAAATGGTCATACTCATGACCCATACTCAATCCAAATCAAGCTTTTCATAAAGCTTTTCCTTAATCCAAGATTAAGCTATGCTTGAGGCCAAATTAATGGCTTTTTTCTATGCTTTTAGTTTATGTATATTGATGATTCAATCCATTATGGATTAATGATCCAATTAGAGATCATTTTAATTATTTTCTTAATGATAAGCTTTATCCCTTAGAAAAATTGAGATTTATCAATCATAGCAGCGGAGCTATGGCAAAATTTTTATAAAAATTATGCATAAAATAATTTCATTCAAAGCATAAAAAGAGAACTTCCTACCATATTCTAGGAATTATCATCCTAGATTAATTGAAAGATATTCATTGTAATCATAGAGAAATTGATTTTTATATTATGCATCATTGATTTTCATGCATAGAGCTATGCATAAAAGATTATTATTTTAACATAAAAGTGTTACTTTTATCATATTTGGATTTCATGCATAGAGGTATGCATAAAAGATTATTATTTTAACATAAAAGTGTTACTTTTATTAAACTTTAATTTTCATGCATAGAAGTATGCATAAAGGATATTTTTTTTATATTAAAAGTGTTACTTTTATCATTTTAATTTTCATGCATAGAAGTATGCATAAAGAAAAATTTTTTATATCAAAAGTGTTACTTTTATCATTTTAATTTTCATGCATAGAAGTATGCATAAAGGAAAAATTTTTATATCAAAAGTGTTACTTTTACCATTTTTAATTTTCATGCATAGAAGTATGCATAAAGGAAAATTTTTTATATCAAAAGTGTTACTTTTATCATTTTTAATTTTCATGCATAGAAGTATGCATAAAGGAAAATTTTTATATCAAAAGTGTTACTTTTATCATTTTTAATTTTCATGCATAGAAGTATGCATAAAGGAAAATTTTTTATATCAAAAGTGTTACTTTTATCATTTTAATTTTCATGCATAGAAGTATGCATAAAGGAAAATTTTTTATATCAAAAGTGTTACTTTTACCATTTTTAATTTTCATGCATAGAAGTATGCATAAAGGAAAATTTTTTATATCAAAAGTGTTACTTTTATCATTTTTAATTTTCATGCATAGAAGTATGCATAAAGAATATCAAAAGTGTTACTTTTATCATTTTAATTTTCATGCATAGAAGTATGCATAAAGGAAAATTTTTATATCAAAAGTGTTACTTTTATCATTTTTAATTTTCATGCATAGAAGTATGCATAAAGGAAAATTTTTATATCAAAAGTGTTACTTTTATCATATTGGATTTCATGCATATAGGTATGCATAAAAGATATTCTTTTTATACTAAAAGTGTGATTTTCCTCATAAATGGATTTTATGCATAACTTAGATACATAAGAGAAATCCTTTTATTCTAAAAGTGTAATTCCTACCAAATTGAATTTATGCATAGGAAGATGCATAAAAGATTGATTCAAAAGTGTCATTCTCATCTAAATTGAATTCATGTATAGGAAGATGCATGAAAGATTGAATTTTAATTCAAAAGCGTCATTTTCATTTAAAATGACTTTATGCATAGGAAGATGCATAAAAGATTGATTTTTACTTCGAAAGTATTAATCTCCTTAAATGGAATTTATGCATAAATAAATGTGTAAAGAAATCTTATATCAAATATAAGAATTCTCTTGTATTCTATAAATAGAAATGAGAGGTGATAGGATGTGATAAGAAGTGTATAAGATGTGATAAGAGGTGATAAGATGCTTATGAAATAAGTTAGGAGGTGATAAGATGAATTAAGATGTGTATGGGATGAGGTAAGAAGTGTATGTGATAGGATAAGATGTATATGAGTTGTGATAGGGCGAGAATGGATGTGATGTAAAAGATTAGATGTGAAGGCATATGGGGTTATATGAATGGGAATGTGGAAATGGATGTATGTATGTGGATGTGTGGATGTGGAGATGGGAGTGTGGATGTATGAATGTGAAAATGGATGTATGCATGAAGATGTATATGCATAGATGTGAATATGGATGTAGATGCATAGATGTGAATGCGGATGTGGATGTATACATGAAGATGTATATGCATAGATGTGAATGTGGATGTATAGATGTGAATGTGAATGTGGATGTATGCATGAGGATGTATATGCATAGATGTGAATGTGGATGTATAGATGTGAATGGGAATGTGGATGTGGATGTATGTGAATGTGGAATGTGGATGTGGATGTATGTATGTATGTGGATGTAGATGTGGATGTATAGATGTGAATGGGAATGTGGATGTGGATGTATGTGAATGTGGATGTAGATGTGGATGTATAGATGTGAATGTGGAATGTGGATGTGGATGTGGATGTATGTATGTATGTGGATGTAGATGTGGATGTATAGATGTGAATGGGAATGTGGATGTGGATGTATAGATGCGAATGGGAATATGGATGTGGATGTATGTGAATGTGGATGTAGATGTATGAAAATGTGGATGTGGATGTATGTGAATGTGGATGTAGATGTGGATGTATAGATGTGAATATATGATATGTGATGTGAAGGAATCTGAAGTGAAGAGATGGAAAATGATGTGATTAGATGAGTACATATATAAATGGATGTGGATATGGATATGGATGTGGATGTGGATATGGATGTGAATATATGATATGTGATGTGAAGGAATCTGAAGTGAAGAGATGGAAAATGATGTGATTGGATGAGTACATATATAAATAGAATGTGGAATAAGTAATGTGGATTAATGAGGGATAATGTGGAAAAATGAGAATTAATATAGAAACTGTATTTGTAAACTGTTGTAAATGCTGTTTGTAAATGGCTGTTTTATGTCAAGAATGCTGGGAAAGCATTTTGACCGTCTTGTGATTAAGGTCGTGGAGACCTAACTGATAAAGTTGCAACTGCTGACGGAGAGTCAATGGAGGACGTCTCGCGTAGCAAGGTCGGCCGAGGTCTTGACCAGCCTCGGTTCGATTAAAATGGTGAGCTTCTGGTACGGTGGATGAGGGACCAAGGAAGCGGCCTATGAGTGAAGCGCTAGGTCACCTGCGAAGGATCCTAGAGGGTGCTGACCATACGGTGCTCGGGCTCTGGGTCGCCTAGGATACCCACGCGTGCGTCGAGGAAGATATTGGAACAAGGAGTAAGAGTTGTTTTGTGAAATTGGGCATGGATCTGGTTGATTGACCTTGCTGGTCTTCAATGGATGAGTCCATGGCTCTTTATATGGATCTGTTGGTTGATCTTACTGATCTTCAACGAGAGTCCATCTTGATTTTTAATTATATTACCGAGTATTATGGGCTAGGAACTATTGAAAAGGCCCCTGTGTGGACAGGTGGTGAGTGTTCTAGTTGCCAATGATGCCATAGATACTCTGATGAAGGAATGATGGGAAATTATGAATCAACCGGATAAATTGGAAGATTGTGATCAGTGGTACTATGGTTTCATTAAAGGATTGTTTTAAAGTTAGCCGATGCTAAGAAAAAGGCAATTTCATATTGGGTGTGTAAGTGGTGTGGCTAGTTTTATGTTTGCATGAACTTCCGGCTAGGGGGCCTTGGAACTCTTTTCCTTGGTACCCGGGACAAAACCTAACCAAATTCCAAATTGGATCCCATCACTACAGTGGTTGGGCGGTTGGCTAACCCATGGGATCGGATGGGGTTAGGCTGGACTGATGGATCCGTAAATCGAGATTTAATTTCTATTATTACGATAGATGAAGTAAATCCCGGATAGAAATTGTTCTATGGATAGGAATCAACGGCTGTGCCTCTTGATGGGGAAAAAAGCGTTGATCCCAATGATCCAAGTGCAAGTTTCTTCCTTGATTTGACCAAGTACCGTTAAAGGTGCAGTCAGATCAGTTGATCCGTAATGATCTTGACTACGTTAGAGTAAAGAGTTATCCTGGTGGAATCGCCCATGCTTTCCGGGTAAAGGAAGTTTTTCCGGTTTCGGTTTTGGACAAACCGACGGATTAGTCTCTTGTCCGGATATCCGTGGGCGAGGCCCTGAGTGTGAGACCCCTACCCACGCATGATGTGCTACTTCCGCTGCTAGTATCCCGAATTCATCGCATGGTGGGGACAGGGATCTCACAGTTGGTATCAGAGCTTTTTGGTTAATAAGGATCAACCGAGAAGCCAAATATATCAAAAATTTATCAAGAATCAAAAAGGTTGTAATTGTGTGATATAATTAATACAATTTGATATTCAATCTAAAAATTCATAAATTAGTAATTGGGTCTTCAAATGGAAGTACCGCAATTATATAGAATCCTGACTTGCTTGAGGCTTAGACATGATGGTATTTACCTTATAATTCCAAGGGCCTTGACTACCCGTATATACCGAGAGTATACTGCAGCTCTTTACTAACAGTATATACGAGTAAATCTAAGACTTGAAATTATAAGCGTTAATGCTATCTAGATGATGAATTCGAATGTGGTTGATATGATTTTTAATTCTGTTTGAGAATCGATGAATTGAATTGGATTCTGATTGAAAAATGACGATTTCCGAAATTTAGTTGAAATGTAATAAGCTGAGCGAAACCACAATGAGGATGAATGGGACGAGTCCCAGTGATGATATTCATAACTGGAATGATGATAATGATTTCAGCAAATCACTATGAGATTAGTGGATTGTGCTGTCAGATTGCTACTGTTAACACTTGAGACGGTAGATTAAGTTAAGGGATGACAAATTGAGAACTTGCTTAACTAAAATTCCTGTGGAGGAATGTTCAGAAGGAAAATTTTCAGTCTAATGGACCATTATCGTGTTAAAGATATGAATGATATGATCTGAATGAATTGTTATTTAATGATGAGTTCTATATAAGGGATAATTATCCCCGTATTCTGTTGGGTTGACTAGAATATAAGGAACCCCAGAATAAATTGGATCTTAAGAAAAAGAGTTGTCCTCTACCTTGCGAGATGAGGACATCTCGCACTTTTCAAGTGGGGTAGAATGTAAGATTCTTCCCCAGCCTTCGAGGTATAGAGGAGTAAGAATCTCCCTTTCTGATCTTATAATTATTCTCTCTCTAAAATAAAAGAAAGATTCTGTTTAAAAAAGGAAGAACCTTTTCCTTGAATACTTCTCAAGAGTCCCACCTGTTTTAAGATTCAGAACAATGAGTTCAGAAGTGAGAATCGATGTTTTGGATATCAAGGTTTTGGTCTTCATTCAAGTACGGCCCAAAAGAAGTTCTTTATCTCTTGGGAAGTATAAGAAGTTATCTCCCAGATATTGTGGACCAAAGAAAGTAGGTGATTTAGCTTACGAACTTCTTTTATCTCCTCATCTCAAAGTTCTAAATGCTTTCTATAGAAAAATATGCCAAACCCAAATCATGGAAAGACGGTAAAACTTCAGTGGCAAGTTACCGTTGGCTTCTAAGTTACGCTAGCTCCTTCCTTTATATAAGTCGTAACTTTTACTTGTCGTTCACAGTAATCTTACTCCCATCGATCTCCTTTCTTTCTTAATCTCCTTCATGGCTTGGCAACAAGAATTAGTTTTATCCATAATGATTCCTCACCTTCAAGACGCAAGTGAGTCTGTGAAGAAGGATTTTATAGAACAGTATGAGCGCTCACTTTTTCCTCACCTAGGAGCTTCTGTAGCGCAGACCAAATGGCGGACCTATCAAGACATAACTAGGGTAACACCCTGGGGTCAGCAGCACTTTTGTAACAATGTCCGCTTGGCCATGGTTATCGAAGCCTTGGGTTTGGGTCCTCGATACTACTGCGTCATGAGATCAAGACATCTTGGGTTTTCTGAGCGGGTCTTCTTACTGGCGTGTTTTCTTCCTCATGAGAAGATATGCCTTTACCCCGTTTTTGGCTTGCCTCTCAGAGGTCCTTTTGTTAGAACACCTCATACCACTGAGATAGGCGCAGCAATAACCAACAGAATCATTCCCATAGATGAGTTACCTTATACCTGTGCAGCTTGTGAGGACTGCTTTTGTGACCATATGATGGACGGGCTTATGGAAGTGTAAAGAGTTCCTCTATCTTTACTGTATAAGTTCCGAGAATGAGTAAAGTTTAAATCTTGTTCGTATTTTGAATCTTGCTCTCTTTAAGACTTATCTTGGTGGTTAATCTTGATTAAAATTTTTCTCTAAGTCTCATATTCGTGAATCTTGCGAAATTATCACAAGTTGCGAGATGAGGACATCTCGCGTTTTTTAAGTGGGGTAGAATGTAAGATTCCTCCCCCAACCCCCTTTTTGATGTCTAGTATCTTTCCCTGTAATCAATCCCTCTTCAGAAATATAAAGACCTTGTTTCTAACTGTTTTAGCCTAGAGAGAGAAAATTATTCTAGAGAGAGAATATTCAGATTATGAATATTTTTGGATAGAAAAATAACTCATCTTATTAAAATAAGTTCCCCCAAAACAGAAATTCAAAAAGAACTTTCCAATGTGCAATTGGAATTAATTGGAAATGGGTATAAAGGACCTTAGCCTAAGGGTCTAGATTTTCAAAAATTTTTGGATTATGGTCCAATTAAGGTTCCTATGGGCCAATAGCATCAATCCATGTGTAGGGAGGAGATAAATCCAATTTGTAAAAGAAGATACCCAAAAATGAGTAAATGCTCACATAAGATGAAGAGTTGAAAATGTACAAGGTTTATTAGTAAAAAACTATGAGCAATATTAAAAATATGAGATATTTTGGGTATCCAAAAATGAGTAAATGCTCACATAAGATGAAGAGTTGAAAATGTACAAGGTTTATTAGTAAAAAACTATGAGCAATATTAAAATGATTCCATTATGACACATATGTAAGGAAGGGGAGTTCTTTAAAGGAGGTGCATATTTCACATAAGATGAAGAGTTGAAAATGTACAAGGTTTATTAGTAAAAAACTATGAGCAATATTAAAATGATTCCATTATGACACATATGTAAGGAAGGGGAGTTCTTTAAAGGAGGTGCATATTTCACATAAGATGAAGAGTTGAAAATGTACAAGGTTTATTAGTAAAAAAAAAACTATGAGCAATATTAAAATGATTCCATTATGACACATATGTAAGGAAGGGGAGTTCTTTAAAGGAGGTGCATATTTCACATGCTTGAATGAGTTTTAAACTCATAAAAATTGAGATATTTCATCTCTCCTCTCTCCTCATTCAAGTCTAGTTCCAAAAAGTTAGCTTAACTGACCTAAAAATGGTCAAATATTGACCAAACTGATTTAGAAAATTCTAGAATCAGTTTGTTTGGTTAGAAGCTCAATTTTTCCTATAAATAGAAGCCTCCTCCTTGTTGAAAAATAGATAGTGTTTATGCATCGTTACTCTACTCCACCTAAGCCAAGAACTGTGAATTCATTTAATAATTCACTAGTTTTTGGAGCTTCCCTCTTTCTTCAATCCCAATTAGTGGCTCCATCAACATACTTAACCAATTGATTGGTTGGGGGCCTCTACCGTGAACAAAGAATCAAGCAATTTGTAAGGTAATTAGTGAACATTGGTCTTTTCTATAATTTCTCAATGTTTCTCTCTTCTCAACCCCTCTCAAGCTTGAGAAGCTTAATTGGTATGGTTTTTTAAATGCTATTGAAGTTAATTGGTGAATAGTAGTGAAGAGTTACATAATTTAATAAATGCTATTGAAGTTAATTTCCATTTATGTTTAAATTCTAATGGTTTTTATGTAATTTCTCTCTCTCACTCAAGAAATGGTCATACTCATGACCCATACTCAATCCAAATCAAGCTTTTCATAAAGCTTTTCCTTAATCCAAGATTAAGCTATGCTTGAGGCCAAATTAATGGCTTTTTTCTATGCTTTTAGTTTATGTATATTGATGATTCAATCCATTATGTATTAATGATCCAATTAGAGATCATTTTAATTATTTTCTTAATGATAAGCTTTATCCCTTAGAAAAATTGAGATTTATCAGTCATAGCAGCGGAGCTATGGCAAAATTTTTATAAAAATTATGCATAAAATAATTTCATTCAAAGCATAAAAAGAGAACTTCCTACCATATTCTATGAATTATCATCCTAGATTAATTGAAAGATATTCATTGTAATCATAGAGAAATTGATTTTTATATTATGCATCATTGATTCTCATGCATAGAGCTATGCATAAAAGATTATTATTTTAACATAAAAGTGTTACTTTTATCATATTTGGATTTCATGCATAGAGGTATGCATAAAAGATTATTATTTTAACATAAAAGTGTTACTTTTATTAAACTTTAATTTTCATGCATAGAAGTATGCATAAAGGATATTTTTTTATATTAAAAGTGTTACTTTTATCATTTTAATTTTCATGCATAGAAGTATGCATAAAGGAAAATTTTTTATATCAAAAGTGTTACTTTTATCATTCTAATTTTCATGCATAGAAGTATGCATAAAGAAAAATTTTTTATATCAAAAGTGTTACTTTTACCATTTTTAATTTTCATGCATAGAAGTATGCATAAAGGAAAATTTTTTATATCAAAAGTGTTACTTTTATCATTTTTAATTTTCATGCATAGAAGTATGCATAAAGGAAAATTTTTATATCAAAAGTGTTACTTTTATCATTTTTAATTTTCATGCATAGAAGTATGCATAAAGGAAAATTTTTTATATCAAAAGTGTTACTTTTATCATTTTAATTTTCATGCATAGAAGTATGCATAAAGGAAAATTTTTTATATCAAAAGTGTTACTTTTACCATTTTTAATTTTCATGCATAGAAGTATGCATAAAGGAAAATTTTTTATATCAAAAGTGTTACTTTTATCATTTTTAATTTTCATGCATAGAAGTATGCATAAAGGAAAATTTTTATATCAAAAGTGTTACTTTTATCATTTTAATTTTCATGCATAGAAGTATGCATAAAGGAAAATTTTTATATCAAAAGTGTTACTTTTATCATTTTTAATTTTCATGCATAGAAGTATGCATAAAGGAAAATTTTTATATCAAAAGTGTTACTTTTATCATATTGGATTTTATGCATATAGGTATGCATAAAAGATATTCTTTTTATACTAAAAGTGTGATTTTCCTCATAAATGGATTTTATGCTTAACTTAGATACATAAGAGAAATCCTTTTATTCTAAAAGTGTAATTCCTACCAAATTGAATTTATGCATAGGAAGATGCATAAAAGATTGATTCAAAAGTGTCATTCTCATCTAAATTGAATTCATGTATAGGAAGATGCATGAAAGATTGAATTTTAATTCAAAAGCGTCATTTTCATTTAAAATGACTTTATGCATAGGAAGATGCATAAAAGATTGATTTTTACTTCGAAAGTATTAATCTCCTTAAATGGAATTTATGCTTAAATAAATGTGTAAAGAAATCTTATATCAAATATAAGAATTCTCTTGTATTCTATAAATAGAAATGAGAGGTGATAGGATGTGATAAGAAGTGTATAAGATGTGATAAGAGGTGATAAGATGCTTATGAAATAAGTTAGGAGGTGATAAGATGAATTAAGATGTGTATGGGATGAGGTAAGAAGTGTATGTGATAGGATAAGATGTATATGAGTTGTGATAGGGCGAGAATGGATGTGATGTAAAAGATTAGATTTGAAGGCATATGGGGTTATATGAATGGGAATGTGGAAATGGATGTATGTATGTGGATGTGTGGATGTGGAGATGGGAGTGTGGATGTATGAATGTGAAAATGGATGTATGCATGAAGATGTATATGCATAGATGTGAATATGGATGTAGATGCATAGATGTGAATGTGGATGTGGATGTATACTGAAGATGTATATGCATAGATGTGAATGTGGATGTAGATGTGGATGTATAGATGTGCATGTGAATGTGGATGTATGCATGAGGATGTATATGCATAGAGGTGAATGTGGATGTATAGATGTGAATGAAAATGTGGATGTGGATGTATGTGAATGTGAAATGTGGATGTGGATGTATGTATGTATGTGGATGTAGATGTGGATGTATAGATGTGAATGGGAATGTGGATGTGGATGTAGATGTGGATGTATAGATGTGAATGTGGAATGTGGATGTGGATGTGGATGTATGTATGTATGTGGATGTAGATGTGGATGTATAGATGTGAATGGGAATGTGGATGTGGATGTATAGATGTGAATGGGAATATGGATGTGGATGTATGTGAATGTGGATGTAGATGTATGGAAATGTGGATGTGGATGTTTGTGAATGTGGATGTATAGATGTGAATATATGATATGTGATGTGAAGGAATCTGAAGTGAAGAGATGGAAAATGATGTGATTAGATGAGTACATATATAAATGGATGTGGATATGGATATGGATGTGGATGTGGATATGGATGTGAATATATGATATGTGATGTGAAGGAATCTGAAGTGAAGAGATGGAAAATGATGTGATTGGATGAGTACATATATAAATAGAATGTGGAATAAGTAATGTGGATTAATGAGGGATAATGTGGAAAAATGAGAATTAATATAGAAACTGTATTTGTAAACTGTTGTAAATGCTGTTTGTAAATGGCTGTTTTATGTCAAGAATGCTGGGAAAGCATTTTGACCGTCTTGTGAT
>NC_141075.1:54654864-54684864 GCF_041138505.1 Cibotium barometz
GAAAAGTGCAGCAAAACAACTATGCATCCTCAAGCAGAAATAATGAGGATAATGAAAGGTTATTTGTTATGCAGCATGTTGTGAATGCCATGTCTGAAAATGTTGATGCAGCACAAAAAGATAATGTATGGTATGTGGATTCAGGCGCTTCGAACCACATGACGAGTCATGGGGAGTGGTTCAAGGAGATGAAAAACCCGGAAAGACCAGGTTTTGTGGAAACAGGGGATGACACTGCTCATCCAATTGCCCACATTGGAGATGTGCCATTGTCTATGCAGGATGGCAAAGTGAAGTACCTTGCAGATGTACTTCATGTACCGAACATAACAAAGAATCTGGTTTCAGTTGGCCAGATGATTGAGCAGGGTTTGCAGGTTCGGTTTAACCCTGATGGATGTTATGTTGAAGATTTTAAAGACAAGTGCAGGTTGGTTGCAAAAGGCAACAGAGTGGGCAGAATGTTTACGTTGGATGTAGACATGCCTGAAATGAGTGCTGCGATGTTTGCAAATGGTTCAGGAGTTGTTGCAGACACAGACATATGGCATAAAAGAATTGGACATGTAAACGTGCAGAGATTGAAGTCTATGCAAACAAAAGGAATTGTGACAGGGCTGCAAAAATTTAAAGTGGAAGGTATGCAGAAAATATGTGAAGCATGCCAATTTGGGAAGCAAACAAAGCATGTGTTTCCACGTAACAGATATGTGAGCAGAAATGCACTAGATGTTGTGCATTCAGATGTATGGGGTCCTACAAAGACCGTATCTATGGGAGGCTGCAGGTACTATGTCACTTTCATTGATGACCACACAAGGAAAGTGTGGGTATATTTCATGAAGGAGAAGAGTGAGGTGTTCACTCACTTTCAGAATTTCAGAGTTTTGGTTGAAAAGCAAACAGGGAAATATGTAAAGTGCCTAAGGTCAGATGGAGGGGGAGAATACTTCTCCAATGAGTTCTCTAAATTTTTGAAGAAGAATGGTATTCGGAGACAATTCACATGCAGATATACTCCGCAGCAAAATGGAGTTGCTGAGCGGAAAAACAGGCACATTGCTGAGATTGCGCGAGCATTGATGGAAGAGAAGAATATGCCGCATTGCTATTGGGCTGAGGCTGTTTCTACAGCAGTATACATCATGAACAGGACTCCAACTGCAGCCATACATGATGTAACTCTAGAGGAGAGGTTTACTGGTAGAAAACCAGATTTGTCTCATCTGAAAGTTTTTGGATGCATTGCATATGTGCATGTGCCAGATGAGCTGAGAACTAAGCTGGATCCGAAAGCTGAAAAATGTGTGTTTATTGGATATTCCCTTGAGCAAAAGGGATACAGGTGTTATAACCCTGCTACACGTGAGTTGAGGGTAAGCAGGGATGTTGTGTTTGATGAGATGAGCAGCTGGTATGCTGCTGAAAAAGAAGCTGTTGGGGCTGATGTGAGTGGAAGTGTGGTTGCACAGAATGCAGGTCAGCAATCACAGTCTTTGAGTGGACCAGGAGAGTCCTCATCTAGTGGGTCTGTTGATAGACCATGGAGTGGCAGGCTGCGTCATAATACCAGCCCTGCAAATGTGATTACTACATCACGTAAAGGAAAAGAGAAAATGGTTGAGCCCCTTGATATGCCTGACATTTCTGCAGGGCATTCTCATGTTGATGGAGAGTCTAGTGGCTCAGATATGAGCCTTGATGAGGAGCTTGGGATCCCAGCTATGAGAACACCTGGTGTAAAGAAGGCTATGGAAGCCATGAATGAAAAACTGCGAAGATCAGGGAGAGTGAAGAACCCTGTGCAGAGATTTACATATGATGGTTATGTGGCACATCACTATGCATATATGGCAAAGGTTGTGCAGGTTGTTGAGCCCACATGCATTGATGAGGCTGTTGGAAATATGTGTTGGGAGAAAGCTATGGATGAGGAGATGGATGCACTATATGGAAATGAAACTTGGGATTTAGTGCAATTGCCTGAAGGCAAGAAAGCCATTGGATGCAAGTGGGTGTACAAAGTTAAACATAACAGTGATGGAAGCATAAACAGGTACAAGGCTAGATTGGTAGCCAAAGGATATGCGCAGACATATGGGATTGATTATGAGGAAACTTTCAGCCCAGTTGCCAAGATGGCAACGGTGAGAGTTGTGATAGCAGTGGCTGCGTCAAAGCAATGGTCTTTACATCAGATGGATGTAAAGAATGCATTCTTGCATGGGGATTTGCAAGAAGAGGTGTATATGTTGCAGCCACCTGGTTATGAGGATGAGGGTCACCCCGAGCATGTTTGCAGGTTGAAGAAAGCCTTGTATGGCTTAAAGCAAGCACCAAGAGCATGGTCTGACAAGATTTCTGAATATCTTGTCACTATTGGCTTTCATGTAGCCAATGCAGATTTCTCATTGTATGTGAGACATGGTGATAGAGGGGTTGTGCTTGTTGTCATCTATGTAGATGACTTGATCATTACGGGGGACCATGATGCAGAGATCTTTGATGTAAAGATCTTGCTTAGACAGAAGTTTGAGATGAAGGATCTGGGGGAGCTCAGATATTTCTTGGGCATTGAGGTGATTAGGTCACCACATGGTATTGGATTACTGCAGAGACAGTATGGCTTGGACATGTTGTCCAAGTATGGTATGACAGGCTGTAAGCCTATTTCTGTGCCATTGGATCAGAATGGCAAGTTGAGTGCAGATTCAGGAGAGATCTTGGAGGATCCTACTATGTACAGGAGCATAGTAGGAAGTTTGATCTACATGACGATCACCAGACCAGATTTGAGCTATGCTGTTGGGTTGGTGAGTCAGTTTATACAGGTTCCACGGAAACCGCATTTGGATGCAGTGAGACGCATGCTGAGGTATGTGAAGTCTACTTTGCATTGTGGACTCTTCTATGAGACTGGGACAGAGATATGTCTACATGGGTACACAGATGCTGATTGGGCTGGTAGTATCTCAGACAGAAGATCTACCAGTGGATTCATGTTTTCTTTGGGGAGTGCTGCTGTGACTTGGAGCAGCAAGAAGCAGCCTACGGTTGCTCTATCGAGTACGGAGGCCGAGTACAGAGGAGCTGCTATGGCAGCATGTGAGGTAGCTTGGTTGAGAAAGCTACTTGCAGATTTGGGTCTATCAGTGGATAGACAAGTTGTCATTTTCTGTGACAACATTAGTAGTATACAGTTGGCCAGGAACCCAGTCTTTCATGCTCGTACGAAGCACATAGAGGTCCACTACCACTTCGTCAGAGAGAAGGTCTTGGCAGGAGACCTTGACCTTGTTTATGTCAGCACAGAGGATCAGGTAGCTGACATCTTCACCAAAGCATTGGGTACAGAGAAGCTCCGCAGATTCAGGGCTTCGCTTGGTGTACATGAGATGGAGTTGAGCTCGAGGGGGAGTGTTGAGATATCGAGCTCTAGTGAGGCGGTGGACACTGATGACCCACCTGGGGGATAGGCCCCACACTTACACCACTGGCATGGTTGGTGAGATCTTGGGTGATATGCGGCCAGTGGGATGACAGGCTGTGTGACAGCCATTCTAGAGACTGGCATAGTTATAGCGCCAGCTCATTTAGTCGGGTTCACACTATAGAGAACCCGTGTATGTATTGGTTGAGTACCTTTCATATTATAGTGTACTCTTATTCTTGTATATGGTGTGTTGAGTGTTGAGTAGAGAAGAAGAAGATTTTCAGCCTCTCACCTTGTGTGTTCTCTATTAGGGTTTTGTGAGTGTGTGTGTGTGCTTGCAAGAGCTCAAGCTCTCTTCCCCCCTGCATCTTTTCACAGGATATGGAGAATGCTTTGGGGTAACGACCTCGGGGTACAATGGATGCCCCATCTGTGGTTCCAGTCTAGATGCAAGGTACTCGCACGCGCTTAAGAAGACAGCTTATGAAGGAAGTGTAATACCTCCCAGAGGACCATGATCTACAAGAAGAGAATCTTGGGAGGGCGCCTTTGCGGGCCGCACTTGATAGCCACACACTAGAGGAACACATGGGAATTCGCAGGCAATGCTTCATGTCTGAGAATGAAGCGTCTTTCAATATTTCACATGCATTGCCTGAAGGGTGTGTTCAATAGGGCTGATAAGCTAAGTGGCCTAAAAACACATGATTGGCATAAGCTTCTACAATTTGTATTGCCAATAGCGCTGAAAAATTGTTTGACTGAGGACATCAAAACTACCATCTTTAAGATCAGTTTCTCTTGTACTGTGAAACTGCGAATGGCTCATTAAATCAGTTATAGTTTCTTTGATGGTACCTTGCTACTTTTTTAACCGTAGTAATTCTAGAGCTAATACGTGCATCAGCTCTCGACTTTTGGAAGGGATGCATTTATTAGATAAAAGGCCGATGCGGGCTTGCCTGCTAATGCGGTGAGTCATGATAACTTCCTGAATCGCACGGCCTCGGCGCCGGCGATGCTTCATTCGAATTTCTACCCTATCAACTTTCGATGGTAGGATAGAGGCCTACCATGGTGGTGACGGGTGAACGGAGAATTAGGGTTCGATTCCGGAGAGGGAGCCTGAGAAACGGCTACCACATCCAAGGAAGGTAGCAGGCGCGCAAATTACCCGATCCCGACACGGGGAGGTAGTGACAATAAATAACAATACTAGGCTTTTTTAAGTCTGGTAATTGGAATGAGTACAATTTAAATCCCTTACGAGGATCCATTGGAGGGCAAGTCTGGTGCCAATAGCGTATATTTAAGTTGTTGCAGTTAAAAAGCTCCTAGTTGGATCTCGGGGCGGGGCGAGCGGTCCGCCCCTTCGGGGGTGTGCACTGGTCGCTCCGCCCTTTCTGTCGGGGATGCGCTCTTGGCCTTTGCTGGCTGGGACACGGATTCGGCGATGTTACTTTGAAAAATTTAGAGTGCTCAAAGTAACCCTATGCTCTGAATACATTAGCATTGAATAACGCGATAGGACTTTGGTCCTATTGTGTTGGTCTTCGGGACTGGAGTAATGATTTATAGGGACAGTTTGGGGCATTCGTATTTCATTGTCAGAGGTGAAATTCTTGGATTTATGAAAGATGAACTACTGCGAAAGCATTTGCCAAGGATGTTTTCATTAATCAAGAACAAAAGTTAGGGGCTCGAAGACGATCAGATGCCATCCTAGTCTCAACCATAAACGATGCCGTCCTAGTCTCAACCCTAAACGATGCCAACTAGGGATTGGCGGATGTTACTTCGATCACTCCGCCACCACCTTATGAGAAATTAAAGTTTTTGGGTTCCGGGGGGAGTATGGTCACAAGGCTGAAACTTAAAGGTATTGACGGAAGGGCACCACTAGGTGGAGCCTGCGCGGCTTAATTTGACTCAACACGGGGAAACTTACCAGGTCCAGACATATTAAGGATTGACAGATTGAGAGCTCTTTCTTGATTCAATGGGTGGTGGTGCATGGCCGTTCTTAGTTGGTGGAGTGATTTGTCTGGTTAATTCCGTTAACGAACGAAACCTCAGCCTGCTAACTAGTTACACAAAGGATCCTCTTCGTGGCCAACTTCTTAGAGGGACTATGGCCGTCTAAGCCATGGAAGTTTGAGGCAATAATAGGTCTGTGATGCCCTTAGATGTTATGGGCCGCACACGCGCTACACTGATGAATTCAACGAGTTTACCACCTAGGCCGATAGGCCCGAGTAATCTTTTGAAATTTCATCGTGATGGGGATAGATCATTGCAATTATTGATCTTCAACAAGGAATTCCTAGTAAGCGCGAGTCATCAGCTCCCGTTGACTACATCCCTTCACCCGTCGCTCCTACCAATTGAATGGTCCGGTGAAGTTTTCGGATCGCGGCAACGCTGGCGGTTCGCCGCCGCCGGCGACGTTGTGAGAAGTTCATTAAGCTTTATCATTTAGAGGAAGGAGAAGTCGTAACAAGGTTTCCGTAGGTGAACCTGCGGAAGGATCATTGACACACATCCGAGAGAACACCGTGAACCGTGGACGTACCGTCGAGGGGCCGTGCCTGGAGGTGCAGTTGCCCGCGCCTCGCCCCCGTGCCGAAGCTGGAGATAGTGGGCGAGGTATCGGGACAGGGCTGCCCGTCGGCCGCACAACGGGGTGCGGGGGGAGGGACGCCTCCCCCCGCCCACGTCGAGTGGGCGTCCCCCCTTCCCCGTGCCGTTGGCACGGGGCCGCTCGATAAACCTTCCACCCCCCCTCGAGGGAGCGTGAGAGGCAGCATAGCAAACGATCGCCGGACTGAGACCCCTCCCTACGGGAGGATCAACTTATGTAGCAACAAATATCTTGGCTCTTGCAACGATGAAGAACGTAGTGAAATGCGATACGTAATGTGAATTGTAGAATTCCTCAAATCATCGAGTCTTTGAACGCAACTTGCGCCCATGCCTCGTCCAAGTGCATGCCTGCCTGAGCGTCCTCACATGACCCCCACGCCCCCGCCCCCTCCTGGGAGCGGGAAGGGAAAGCTTTCGTGTGCCTTACGGTAGCGCGAGTGCTCGCACACGGTGTGCTTGCCTGTCTCCTGGGAGTGCGAGTGCCCCCCCCTCCTGGACGAAGGGGGTGGGGGGAGGGACAATGTGAGAAGTCTTGTGGTGGACCCGAGTGGGACGGACTCCTCAGAGTCTGAGTGGAACGGACTCTGCTCTACAATCTGTGTACCGGGGGCGTCACCTGCACTTCAGAACGCCCGCGGATCATGCACGCACTCGGATGGATATACGCATGAGTGTTTGCCTCAACGACCACGCCGCGCGGTGAACTCAACTGGATGTGGGGAGGCGTATTTGCCCAAGTGTCTGCGTGGGTGGACTTGGAAGGATGGTGCGAGAAGGACTGTTTTCTGCCAAGGGTGTTGTTTGGATGCCCCCCACATTGTGCACTCTCTTGGAAACGCCCCTTCGAAGTCTTGGAAACGTGGAATGTTCCACAATACGGGAAACCTGCTCCTTTCTCTTTCTTGTAGTCTCTTGGATTTGCTACTTTGATGTGGTGCGGTCATACCAGCACGCTAACTCTGCAGTTAAGCGCGCTTGGGCTAGAACAGTACTGGGATGGGTGACCTCTTGGGAAGTCCTGGTGCTGCACCCTTTTTGGGCCAGAGCATCACTATGCCCCCCGGAGCCGTGCTGTCACGCCCCCCCGCCCTCGGAGCCGTGCTCTTCACGGCCCCTGGCCTGTCCCCTCAGAGCCGTGCCCTTCACGCCCCCTCGACCCACCGCAACATGCCATGGCATCACGCTCCGCCGGCCCCCTGCGGTGCCATGCCCGAACAGCCCTCGGCCCGCCCCTCCACAGTGCCGTGCTCGAACACCTCTCGGCTCGCCCCCCGCGTGTCGTGCCCTCACGCGCCCCTCGCCCCCCCAGCCGCCCCGCGTGCCGTGCTGTCATGCCCCCTGCCCCCCGCATGCCATGCCCTTCACACCCCCCGCCCTCGGAGCCATGCCCTTCACGGCCCTCGGCCCGCCCCCTCGGAGTCGTGCCCTTCACGCCCCCTCGACCCGCCGCCGCGTGCCGTGGCATCACGCTCCGCCGGCCCCCCGCGGTGCCGTGCCCTTCACACCCCCTCGGCCCGCCCCTCGCGGTGCCGTGCCCAAACACCTCTCGGTTGGCCCCCCCACATGCCGTGCCCTCACGCGCCCCTCGCCCCCCCCGCCCCCCCGTGTGCCATGCGCTCACCCCAACCCCCAGCCCCCCCGCGGAGCCGTGCTCTCGCACTGCATTGTGTGCCCCCCCGCCCCCCCGCTTGGCCTCCCGAAGCCTTGCCCTCATGCCCCCCTCGGCCTGCATGCCGTGCCCTCATGCCCCCCGCGTGTCGTGCCCTCACGCGTGCTTGGTCCTCGTGGTGCCGTGCCCGAACGCCCCCCCACTCGCCCCCCCGGGAGCCGTGCCCTCACGCCCGCCGGCCCCCGCGGTGCCGTGCCCGAACACCCCCCGCCCGCCCCCGGGACGCCGTGCCCTCACGCCCACCGGTCCCCCGCGGTGCATGCCCGAACCCCCCAGGAGCCGTGCCCCCTACCCCCCCGTGGTGCCGTGCCCTCACGCTCCCCCCGACGGCCCTCGCGGTGCCGTGCCCAAACAACCCCCCTCCCCCCCCGCGAGCCGTGCCCTCACACCCCCCGGCCCCCGCGGTGCTGTGCCGCCCGAACACCCCCTCGCCCGCCCCCCCTGGAGATGTGCCCTCACGCCCCCCTGGCCCCCGCGGTGTACACCCCCCGCCTGCCCCCCCGGACCACGTGCCCTCACGCCCCCTGGCCCCCACGGTGCCGTGCCCGAAGCCCCCCTCGGAGATGTGCCCTCCCCCCCGGGCCCCCGCGGGGCCGTGGCCTCACACCTCGGTGCTGTTACCCCCCGGGCCGCGGAGCAGTGCCCTCACACCCTCGTGCCGTGCCCCCCTAGGCCCCCGCCCGCGGAGCCGTGCCCTCACACCCCGGTGCCGTGCCCCCCCGGGCCCCTGTCTTGTCTCGCAGAGCCGTGGCCTCACACCGCGGTGCCGTGCCCCCCCACCGGCCCCCTCATGGAGCCGTGCCCACCGGCCCCCCGCGGAGCCGTGGCCTTACACCCCTAGCCGTGCCCCTCGGCCCCCGGCCCCCCCTGTCACACCCCCGGCCCCCCGCCGCCGTCACAACCCCCGGCCCACCCCCCGGAGCCGTGCCCTCATGCCCCCCGCCCCCTTGCGGAGCCATGCCCGAAACCCCCCTGCGAAGCCATGCCCGAAACCCCCCCCCCCCCGGCGAGTCGTGTCCTCACGCCACCCGGCCCCCGTGCTGCCATGCCCGAACACCCCTCGGCCCCCGTGGTGCTATGCCCTCACATCTCCATGCCATGCTCAAACACCTCGGTGCCGTGCCACCCGGCCCCCGTCGAGCCGTGCCCTCACACCCCGGCCCCCATGCTACTGTGCCCGAACACCCCCATCCCCCGCGGTGCCGTGTCCTCACACCCCGGTGCCGTGCCCGAACACCCCCCGGCCGGCCCCCCTGGTGCCGTGCCCGAACACCCCCGGAGTCGCGCCCCCGGGCCCCCCGCAGCGGGCCCCCCGTGGAGCCGTTGGATCTACCTCATCGAACTATACACTTGGTATGGAAGGATCCATCTTAAAAAGATAAGCTGACATGTGGACAAAGGTCTCTTGTATAATCCATCCTTTGGCCATACTTACCTTTGCTTGTATTTGTTGTCAAACAAAGTCTTTGAGAGTCTTCATGAATCTCTTGAGGTAAAACATCCACCGTGTATGTACCACTCCACAAATACCTATCTCCTCCTACAACATAGACAAGGACATGTACTTGATTGACAAGAATGGAGTGTGGAAATGTATCTTCAATGGCACACATGGCTTCCATTGCTAAAGTTTGAGCCGTCGCTATGTCCAACTTGTCAGTCTCTTTAGAGCTAACAAACCTATGCATTGAGTTTACTTGATTGGAGAAAACAGCATATAATGAGTTTAGGGAATAATAGAGAGGAATACCAAAAGATTGTAATGTGTACCTCACTCAAGTAATGGATATCATGATACGTGATATGATATTATTGAGACATTTGAAGAGAGTAAAAGATAGAGAAAGAGACTTACTTGCAGTATCTTATGCCAATCATGAGACTTAAGCCCCAAGAGTTGTGATAATTGTGCACATTTCTTTTGGGCACCTTTCTTTCTCTTCTTGCTATCCTTGACTTGTTTCTTCTTGGTGATCACCTTTTTCTTGATCTTTGCAAAGGCACCTCTTAACAAGTGTATGTAGCCTGTTGGAGTTCCAATGGAAGCAATGATCTTATTGACTGTTTCTTGCTCTTTTGTGGATAAAACCATGGGGCCTTTGGAAGAATCCACTTTTGTGGGACTTAGATAAAATATTGTCGAAGATGGAAGGCAGTTTAAGAGCCTTATCCTCTCTAATACCTATGGAATCATACATATCAATCATGCACTCCCAAAGTTTTGTGCTATATTCTTAAAGATGTGCATTAGATCCAAGACGTGTTGGATCTTCAAATTACACCAAGCGTAAGAATATGGAGTATCTTGACATACCTAAGGGTAGTTTATTGGGGGGTGGAATTCGTGAATAATGCTCTTTCCACTCTTTTGCCCAAGCCATCATATTCCTCTTTAATAGAGTCATACCGAGGGTGGTTTGTATTGTTCATATGTCATATGAAGAATTCCATGCCACCCTCTTGGTTACTACACATGCCATAATCTCTATTGAGAGAGAGTCAGTACTTTACCAAGGAACTTTTAAATCAAATAATCAAGCTAGGTATCCTTACAAGGGGAGTCTATAAAGCAATTCGTCTATCCTTGGGATAGGATACCTGTTCTTGATTGTTGTTTGATTCAACCCACGATAGTAAACACACAAACGTAGTGTTCCATCCTTGGGATAGGATCCTTGGGATAGGATACTTGTTCTTGATTGTTGTTTGATTCAACCCACGATAGTAAACACACAAACGTAGTGTTCCATCCTTCTTCTTATTGAATAAGATTGGAGCACTCCAAGGAGATACGCTGGGGTGGATGAAGCCTTGATCTATGAGTTGAGTAAGTTGCTCCTTTAATTCAATTTCTTCTAGAATAGACATTTTATAAGGCCTCCTTGCTATTGGTTGTGCTCCAGGGACAAGCTCAATTGCATGGTCTACCTCTCTCTTGGGTGGAAGCTCGGTGAGTTCTTCAGGGAATACATCTTTAAATTCCTCAAGCCACCTAGGTCCTTGTTCTTCTGCTTTTGACTTTGATGGATTAAGCTTTAGAGCAAAAACCATTTCCTTCTTCCTAATGGCTTTGGCAAGTTTAGTGAAGCTTGCAAGTTGAAGAGTGGGTTCACCCCTTTCCCCACTTATGGTAACTTATTTTCCTAGCTTATTTGTGAATGTAAGCAATTGTTCGCACTGAAGGATAACATTATGTTTTACTAGCCAATCCATCCCTAAGATGCCATCATACACCTAAGGGTAGGATCCTAAATTTAGCACAAGTCTCCTCTTTTCCCAGGGCAAACTTTGGTTCTCCTACTGAAGTTGTTGACTTAGCTATTTTCCCAATATAGCTAATTCCACTGCTAGATGCGGTGCGTGAACTTCAGGCAAGCAGAGAGTGCGAACAGTGCAGTTTCTCATAGAGGGAAGTATTCCGATGCGTCAGATCCATTGGGTTGTTGTCCCTATGCACCAGGGATTTAATATTCACGTGATCACAAGATTTGTGATAATAACACATGTGAACAAGTTATTCACATGTTCTCATGTTACCGTTCACAAAATAACAGGTCACTTGCCATTTGGGAACCCCTTAAAAGCTTGGCTACACATGAGAATAAGCTATTCACATGTTCTCATGTTACCATCTTCACATAATAGCAGGTTAGTGGCCACCTAAGAAGATTTTTTATGCCCAACAAAGATAAATTTTTTAGGCCCTTGTGAAAGCTTTGTAAATATAACATGTGATCACAAGATTTTTTGTGTTATTAACATGTTCACATGTTCTCGTTTACGTCAGTGAAATCACTGCTATGCACTTTGAAAAGCTCTATGCACTTTGAAAAGCTCTATGCGCTTATCCTCAAGCACCTCATGAATGAAATGGTACTTGACATCAATGTGCTTCGTTTTTGCATGAAACACGGGATTCTTGGCCAATTGTATGGCGCTCATAGAATCACAATGCAACATCGGAATCTTGATAGTGATGCCCAAATCTCCCACTAGACGATGAAGCCAAATTTTCTCTTTGCAAGCTTCTGTCACTGTAACATACTCTGCCTCATTGGTGGACAATGCAACACACTTCTATATGCGCAATATCCATGAGACGGCACCACCCGCTAGTGTGAAAACATAGCCAAGTGTAGATCTCCTGTTATCCGAATGATCGGCATAGTCTGCGTCACCAGTCATGGACAATCCTTGTCTACCAAAGCATATACACACCTTCTTCGTACCCTTAAGGTAACACAATATACTCTTCACTACTTCCCAATGCCTCTTGCCTGGATTTTCCATGTATCTGCTAACAACTCCCACTGCAAAAGCAATGACCTTGTGGCAATTGTGGCAAACATAAGACTACCAACTGCTGACTCACATGGAATTTTAGCCATTTTGACCTTTTTCCCTTCTGATTTAGGACAATCATTACTGCTTAGTTTCACATGTGGAGATAATGGAGTACTGCTTACCTTCCCCCTCGACATATTGAAACGATCAAGCACTTTGTTTACATACTCTTCTTGAGACAAGTAGAGTAACTTCTTTTGCCTCTCACAAGCATTGCCCAAGTCGGTCATTACTGCTTAGTTTCACATGTGGAGGTAATGGAGTACTGCTTACCTTCCCCCTCGACATATTGAAATGATCAAGCACTTTGTTTACATACTCTTCTTGAGACAAGTAGAGTAACTTCTTTTGCCTCTCATGCGTTATACGCATGCCAAGATATGACAAGCATTGCCCAAGTCGGTCATGTCAAATGTCTCTTTTCACTTGGACTTCAATGCATCAACTTCATAGGTACTCTTGCTAGCGATAAGCATATCATCCACTTATAAAATGAGGAGAACAAGTGTTCCATGTGAGGCACATTTTGTGTACAACCACTTTGCTTCTTCTGTAACCATGGGAGTACATAAAGGCATCAAACTTATGATACCATTCCCTCGGAGCTTGTTTGAGCCCGTACAAGCTCTTTTTGAGCTTACAAACCATGGGAGTGCATAAAGGCATCAAACTTATGATACCATTCCCTCGGAGCTTGTTTGTGTAAGATTCCTCTCCCAACCCCTTTTTGATGTCTAGTATCTTCCCCTGTAATCAACCCCTCTTCAGAAATATAAAGACCTTGTTTCTAACTATTTTAGCTTAGAGAGAGAAAATATTCTAGAGAGAGAATATTCAGATTTTGAATATTTTTGGATAGAAAAATATCTCTTATAATTCAGATGAGTTCCCCTGAAACAGAAATTCAAAAAGAATTTTCCAATGTGCAATTGGAATTAATTGGAAATAGGTATAAAGAACCTTAGTCTAAGGGTCTAGATTTTCAGAAATCTTTAGACTATGGTCCAATTAAGGTTCCTATGGGCCAATAGCATCAATCCATGTGTAGGGAGTAGATAAATCCAATTTGTAAAAAAGAAGATACCCAAAAATGAGTAAATGCTCACATAAGGTGAAGAGTTGAAAATGTACAAGGTTTATTAGTAAAAAACTATGAGCAATATTAAAAATATGAGATATTTTGGGAATAATGATTTTATTATGACACATATGTAAGGAAGGAGAGTCCCTTAAATGCTCACATAAGATGAAGAGTTGAAAATGTACAAGGTTTATTAGTAAAAAACTATGAGCAATATTAAAATGATTCCATTATGACACATATGTAAGGAAGGGGAGTTCTTTAAAGGATGTGCATATTTCACATAAGATGAAGAGTTGAAAATGTACAAGGTTTATTAGTAAAAAACTATGAGCAATATTAAAATGATTCCATTATGACACTTATGTAAGGAAAGAGAGTTCTTTAAAGGAGGTGCATATTTCACATGCTTGAATGAGTTTTAAACTCATAAAAATTGAGATATTTCATCTCTCCTCTCTCCTCATTTAAGTCTAGTTCCAAAAAGTTAGCTTAACTGACCTAAAAATGGTCAAATATTGACCAAACTGATTTAGAAAATTCTAGAATCAGTTTGTTTGGTTAGGAGCTCAATTTTTCCTATAAATAGAAGCCTCCCCCTTGTTGAAAAATAGATAGTGTTTAGGCATCGTTACTCTACTCCACCTAAGCCAAGAACTGTGAATTCATTTAATAATTCACTAGTTTTTGGAGCTTCCCTCTTTCTTCAATCCCCATTAGTGGCTCCATCAACATACTTAACCAATTGATTGGTTGGGGGCCTCTACCGTGAACAAAGAATCAAGCAATTTGTAAGGTAATTAGTGAATATTGCTCTTTTCTATAATTTCTCAATGTTTCTCTCTTCTCAACCCCTCTCAAGCTTGAGAAGCTTAATTGGTATGGTTTTTTAAATGCTATTAAAGTTAATTGGTGAATAGTAGTGAAGAGTTACATAATTTAATAAATGCTATTGAAGTTAATTTTTATTTATGTTTAAATTCTAATGGTTTTTATGTAATTTCTCTCTCTCACTCAAGAAATGGTCATACTCATGACCCATTCTCAATCCACATGAAGCTTTTCATAAAGCTTTTCCTTAACCCAAGATTAAGCGGCCAAATTAATGGCTTTTTTCTATGCTTTTAGTTTATGTATATTAATGATTCAATCCATTATGGATTAATAATCCAATTAGAGATTATTTTAATTATTTTCTTAATGATAAGCATTATCCCTTAGAAAAATTGAGATTTATCAGTCATAGTAGCGGAGCTATGGCAAAATTTTTATAAAAATTATGCATAAAATAATCTCATTCAAAGCATAAAAAGAGGACTTCCTACCATATTCTAGGAATTATCATCCTAGATTAATTGAAAGAATTTCATTACAATCATGGAGAAATTGAATTTTAATATCATGCATAAAGGATAAGTTTTTATATCAAAAGTGTTATTTTACCATTTTTATTTCATGCATAGAAGTATGCATAATGGATAAATTTTTATATCAAAAGTGTTATTTTTACCATTTTTATTTCATGCATAAGAGTATGCATGATGATAAATTTTTATATCAAAAGTGTTACTTTTATCATTTTTATTTTCATGCATAGGAATATGCATAATGATAAATTTTTATATCAAAAGTGTTACTTTTATCATTTCTATTTTCATGCATAGGAATATGCATAATGATAAATTTTTATATCAAAAGTGTTACTTTTATCATTTCTATTTTCATGCATAGGAATATGCTCAATGATAAATTTTTATATCAAAAGTGTTACTTTTATCATTTCTATTTTCATGCATAGGAATATGCATAATGATAAATTTTTATATCAAAAGTGTTACTTTTATCATTTTTATTTTCATGCATAGGAATATGCATAATGATAAATTTTTATATCAAAAGTGTTACTTTTATCATTTCTATTTTCATGCATAAGAGTATGCATAATGATAAATTTTTATATCAAAAGTGTTACTTTTATCATTTTTAAATTTCATGCATAGAAGTATGCATAAGAGTTGATTATTTTATTATAAAAGTGTGACTTATATCATAATTGAATTTCATGCATAGAGGTATGCATAAAAGTTGATTATTTTATTGTAAGAGTGTTACTTTTATCATATTGGATTTCATGCATATAGGTATGCATAAAAGATATTCTTTTTATACTAAAAGTGTGATTTTTCTCATAAATGGATTTTATGCTTAACTTAGATGCATAAGAGAAATTCTTTTATTCTAAAAGTGTAATTTCCTACCAAACTGAATTTATGCATAAGAAGATGCATAAAAGATTGATTTTAAATTCGAAAGTGTTAGTCTCCTTAAATGGAATTTATGTATAAATAAATGTGTAGAGAAATCTTATATCAAATATAAGAATTCTCTTTTTTAAAAAAAAAGATATGAAATGTGATAAGATGTGATAAGAGGTGTATGAGATGTGATAAGAATTGATAAGATGCGTATGGAAAGTGATAGGATGTGATAAGATGTGTATGGGATGAGGTAAGAAGTGTATGTGATAGAATAGGATGTATATGGGTTGTGATAGGGCGAGAATGGATGTGATGTAAAAGATTAGATGTGCAGACATATGGGGTTACATGAATGGGAATGTGGAAATGGATGTATGTATGTGGATGTGTGGATGTGGAGATGGGAGTATGGATGTATGAATGTGAAAGTGGATGTATGAATGTGAAAATGGATGTATGCATGAAGATGTATATGCATAGATTTGAATATGGATGTGGATGTGGATGTATAAATGAGGATGTGAATGTGAATGTGGATGTGAATGTGGATGTATGGATGTGGATATGGATGTGTATGTATGAATGTAGATAAGGGATGTGGATGTATAAATGAGGATGTGAAAATGGAGGTATGCATGTAGATGTGGATGTATGGATGTGAATATGGATGTGGATGTGGATGTATAAATGAGGATGTGAATGTGAATGTGGATGTGAATGTGGATGTATGGATGTGGATATGGATGTGTATGTATGAATGTGGATATGGGATGTGGATGTATAAATGAGGATATGAAAATGGATGTATCCATGTAAATGTGGATGTATGAATGTGAATGTGAATTAATGTGTCGTCGAGATGGGGAAATGGATGAGAATGAGTACACATTGAATGGAATGTGGAATAAGTAATGTGGACTAAGGAGGGATAATGTGGAAAGACGAGAGTTTGATTTAGAAACTGTATTTTGTGACTGTTTGTAAATGACTGTTTTATGTCAAGAATGCTGGGGAAGCATTTTGACCATCTTGTGGATTAAGGTCATGAAGACCTAACTGTTAAAGTTGCAACTGCTGACGGAGAGTCAATGGAGGACGTCTCGCGTAGCAAGGTCGACCGAGGTCTTGACCAGCCTCGGTTCGATTTAAATGGTGAGCTTCCGGTACGGTGGATGAGGGACCAAGGAAGCGGCCTATGAGTGAAGCGCTAGGTCACCTGCGAAGGATCCTAGAGGGTGCTGACCATACGGTGCTCGGGCTCTGGGTCGCCCAGGATACCCACGCGTGCGTCGAGGAAGATATTGGAACAAGGAGTAAGAGTTGTTTTGTGAAACCGGGCATGGATCTGGTTGATTGACCTTGCTGGTCTTCAATGGATGAGTCCATGGCTCTTTATATGGATCTGTTGGTTGATCTTGCTGATCTTCAACGAGAGTCCATCTTGATTTTTATAAGTGATTATATTGCCGAGTATTATGGGCTAGGAACTATTGAAAAGGCCCCTGTGTGGTCAGGTGGTGAGCGTTCTAGTTGCCAATGATGCCATAGATACTCTGATGAAGGAATGATGGGAAATTATGAATCAACCGGATAAATTGGAAGATTGTGATCAGTGGTACTATGGTTTCATTAAAGGATTGTTTTAAAGTTAGCTGATGCTAAGAAAAAGGCAATTTCATATTGGGTGTGTAAGTGGTGTGGCTAGTTTTATGTTTGCATGAACTTCCGGCTAGGGGGCCTTGGAACTCTTTTCCTTGGTACCCGGGACAAAACCTAACCAAATTCTAAATTGGATCCCATCACTACAGTGGTTGGGCGGTTGGCTAACCCATGGGATCGGATGGGGTTAGGCTGGACTGATGGATCCGTAAATCGAGATTTAATTTCTATTATTACGATAGATGAAGTAAATCCCGGATAGAAATTGTTCTATGGATAGGAATCAACGGCTGTGCCTCTCTTGATGGGGAAAAAAGCGTTGATCCCAATGATCCAAGTGCAAGTTTCTTCCTTGATTTGACCAAGTACCATTAAAGGTGCAGTCAGATCAGTTGATCCGTAATGATCTTGACTACGTTAGAGTAAAGAGTTATCCTGGTGGAATCGCCCATGCTTTCCGGGTAAAGGAAGTTTTTCCGGGTTTCGGTTTTGGACAAACCGACGGATTAGTCTCTTGTCCGGATATCCGTGGGCGAGGCCCCGAGTGTGGGACCCCTGTCCCGCGCGAGAAGTGCTTTTCCGCTGCTAGTACCCCGAATCCGTTGCTCGGTGGGAACAGGGATCTCACAGTTGGTATCAGAGCATTTTGGTTAAATGAGGATCAACCGAGAAGCCAAATATATCAAAAAATTTTCAAGAATCAAAAAGGTTGTAATTGTGTGATATAATTCATACAATTTGATATTCAAACTGAAATTCGTAATTTGGTAATTGGGTCTTCAGATGGAAGTACCGCAATTATATAGAATTCGTGACTTGCTTGAGGCCTAGACATGATGGTATTTACCTTATAATTCCAAGGGCCGTGACTACCCGTATATACCGAGAGTATACTGCAGCTCTTTACTGACAGTATATACGAGTAAATCTAAGACTTGAAATTATAAGCGTTAATGCTATCCAGATGATGAATTCGAATGTGGTTGATATGATTTTTAATTTTGTTTGAGAATTGATGAATTGAATTGGATTCTGATTGAAAATTCTGATTGAAAAATGATGATTTCTGAAATTAGTTGAAATATAAAAATCCGAACAAAACCACAATGAGGATTAATGGGACGACTCCCAGTGATGATATTCATAACTGGAATGATGATAATGATTTCAGCAAATCACTATGAGATTAGTGGATTGTGCTGTCAGATTGCTACTGTTAACACTTGACCGGTAGATCAAGTTAAGGGATGACAAATTGAGATCTAGCTAAACTGAAATTTCCGTAGAGGAATGTTCAGAAGGAATTTTTTCGGTCTAATGGACCATTATCGTGTTAAAGTTATGAATGATATGATTTAAATGATTTGTTATTTAATGATGAGTTCTATTTAAGGGATAATTATCCCAGTCTTCTGTTGGGTTGACCAGAATATAAGGAACCCAGAATAAAATTGGATCTTAAGAAAAAGAGTTGTCCTCTACCTTGCGAGATGAGGACATCTCGCTCTTTTCAAGTGGGGTAGAATGTAAGATTCTCCCCCAGCCTTAGAGGTATACAGGAGTAAGAATCTCCCTTTCTGATCTTATAATTATTCTCTCTCTAAAATAAAAGAAAGATTCTGTTTAAAAAAGGAAGAACCTTTTTCCTGAATACTTCTCAAGAGTCCCACCTGTTTTAAGGATTCAGAACAACGAGTTCAGAAGTGAGAATCGATGTTTTGGATATCAAGGTTTTGGTCTCGAGTACGGCCCAAAAGAAGTTCTTTATCTCTTGGGAAGTATAAGAAGTTATCTCCCAGATATTGTGGACCAAAGAAAGTAGGTGATTTAGCTTACGAACTTCTTTTATCTCCTCATCTCAAAGTTTTGAATGCCTTCTATAGAAAAACGTGCCAAACCCAAATCATGGAAAGACGGTAAAACTTCAGTGGCAAGTTACCGTTGGCTTCTAAGTTACGCTAGCTCCTTCCTTTATATAAGTCGTAACTTTTACTTGTCGCTCACAGTAATCTTACTTCCATCGATCTCCTTTCTTTCTTAATCTCCTTCATGGCTTGGCAACAAGAACTAGTTTTATCCATAATGATTCCTCACCTTCAAGACGCAAGTGAGTCTGTGAAGAAGGATTTTATAGAGCAGTATGAGCGCTCACTTTTCCCTCACTTGGGAACTTCTGTAGCGCAAACCAAATGGCGGACCTATCAAGACATAACTAGGGTAACACCCTGGGGTCAGCAACATTTTCGTAATAATGTTCGCTTGGCCATGGCTATTGAAGCTTTGGGATTGGGTCCCCGGTACTACTGCGTCATGAGATCAAGGCATCTTGGGTTTTCTGAGCGGGTCTTCTTACTGGCGTGTTTTCTTCCTCATGAGAAGATATGTCTTTATCCCGTTTTTGGCTTGCCTCTCAGAGGTCCTTTTGTTAGATCGCCTCATACCACTGAGATAGGTGCGGCAATAACTAGCAGAATCATTCCCATAGATGAGTTACCCTATACTTGTGCAGCTTGTGAGGACTGCTTTTGTGACCATATGATGGACGGACTTATGGAAGTGTAAAGAGTTCTTCTATCTTTACTGTATAAGTTCCGAGAATGAATAAAGTTTAAATCTTGTTCTTATCTTGAATCTTGCTCTCTTGAGACTTTTTTTAATTGGTGGTTAATCTTAATTAAAAAAATTTTTCTCTCAGTCTCATACTTGTGCATCTTGCGAAATTACCCCCAGTTTGCGAGATGAGGGCATCTCGCGTTTTTTAAGTGGGGTAGAATGTAAGATTCCTCTCCCAACCCCTTTTTGATGTCTAGTATCTTCCCCTGTAATCAACCCCTCTTCAGAAATATAAAGACCTTGTTTCTAACTATTTTAGCTTAGAGAGAGAAAATATTCTAGAGAGAGAATATTCAGATTTTGAATATTTTTGGATAGAAAAATATCTCTTATAATTCAGATGAGTTCCCCTGAAACAGAAATTCAAAAAGAATTTTCCAATGTGCAATTGGAATTAATTGGAAATAGGTATAAAGAACCTTAGTCTAAGGGTCTAGATTTTCAGAAATCTTTAGACTATGGTCCAATTAAGGTTCCTATGGGCCAATAGCATCAATCCATGTGTAGGGAGTAGATAAATCCAATTTGTAAAAAAGAAGATACCCAAAAATGAGTAAATGCTCACATAAGGTGAAGAGTTGAAAATGTACAAGGTTTATTAGTAAAAAACTATGAGCAATATTAAAAATATGAGATATTTTGGGAATAATGATTTTATTATGACACATATGTAAGGAAGGAGAGTCCCTTAAATGCTCACATAAGATGAAGAGTTGAAAATGTACAAGGTTTATTAGTAAAAAACTATGAGCAATATTAAAATGATTCCATTATGACACATATGTAAGGAAGGGGAGTTCTTTAAAGGATGTGCATATTTCACATAAGATGAAGAGTTGAAAATGTACAAGGTTTATTAGTAAAAAACTATGAGCAATATTAAAATGATTCCATTATGACACTTATGTAAGGAAAGAGAGTTCTTTAAAGGAGGTGCATATTTCACATGCTTGAATGAGTTTTAAACTCATAAAAATTGAGATATTTCATCTCTCCTCTCTCCTCATTTAAGTCTAGTTCCAAAAAGTTAGCTTAACTGACCTAAAAATGGTCAAATATTGACCAAACTGATTTAGAAAATTCTAGAATCAGTTTGTTTGGTTAGGAGCTCAATTTTTCCTATAAATAGAAGCCTCCCCCTTGTTGAAAAATAGATAGTGTTTAGGCATCGTTACTCTACTCCACCTAAGCCAAGAACTGTGAATTCATTTAATAATTCACTAGTTTTTGGAGCTTCCCTCTTTCTTCAATCCCCATTAGTGGCTCCATCAACATACTTAACCAATTGATTGGTTGGGGGCCTCTACCGTGAACAAAGAATCAAGCAATTTGTAAGGTAATTAGTGAATATTGCTCTTTTCTATAATTTCTCAATGTTTCTCTCTTCTCAACCCCTCTCAAGCTTGAGAAGCTTAATTGGTATGGTTTTTTAAATGCTATTAAAGTTAATTGGTGAATAGTAGTGAAGAGTTACATAATTTAATAAATGCTATTGAAGTTAATTTTTATTTATGTTTAAATTCTAATGGTTTTTATGTAATTTCTCTCTCTCACTCAAGAAATGGTCATACTCATGACCCATTCTCAATCCACATGAAGCTTTTCATAAAGCTTTTCCTTAACCCAAGATTAAGCGGCCAAATTAATGGCTTTTTTCTATGCTTTTAGTTTATGTATATTAATGATTCAATCCATTATGGATTAATAATCCAATTAGAGATTATTTTAATTATTTTCTTAATGATAAGCATTATCCCTTAGAAAAATTGAGATTTATCAGTCATAGTAGCGGAGCTATGGCAAAATTTTTATAAAAATTATGCATAAAATAATCTCATTCAAAGCATAAAAAGAGGACTTCCTACCATATTCTAGGAATTATCATCCTAGATTAATTGAAAGAATTTCATTACAATCATGGAGAAATTGAATTTTAATATCATGCATAAAGGATAAGTTTTTATATCAAAAGTGTTATTTTACCATTTTTATTTCATGCATAGAAGTATGCATAATGGATAAATTTTTATATCAAAAGTGTTATTTTTACCATTTTTATTTCATGCATAAGAGTATGCATGATGATAAATTTTTATATCAAAAGTGTTACTTTTATCATTTCTATTTTCATGCATAGGAATATGCATAATGATAAATTTTTATATCAAAAGTGTTACTTTTATCATTTCTATTTTCATGCATAGGAATATGCATAATGATAAATTTTTATATCAAAAGTGTTACTTTTATCATTTCTATTTTCATGCATAGGAATATGCTCAATGATAAATTTTTATATCAAAAGTGTTACTTTTATCATTTCTATTTTCATGCATAGGAATATGCATAATGATAAATTTTTATATCAAAAGTGTTACTTTTATCATTTTTATTTTCATGCATAGGAATATGCATAATGATAAATTTTTATATCAAAAGTGTTACTTTTATCATTTCTATTTTCATGCATAAGAGTATGCATAATGATAAATTTTTATATCAAAAGTGTTACTTTTATCATTTTTAAATTTCATGCATAGAAGTATGCATAAGAGTTGATTATTTTATTATAAAAGTGTGACTTATATCATAATTGAATTTCATGCATAGAGGTATGCATAAAAGTTGATTATTTTATTGTAAGAGTGTTACTTTTATCATATTGGATTTCATGCATATAGGTATGCATAAAAGATATTCTTTTTATACTAAAAGTGTGATTTTTCTCATAAATGGATTTTATGCTTAACTTAGATGCATAAGAGAAATTCTTTTATTCTAAAAGTGTAATTTCCTACCAAACTGAATTTATGCATAAGAAGATGCATAAAAGATTGATTTTAAATTCGAAAGTGTTAGTCTCCTTAAATGGAATTTATGTATAAATAAATGTGTAGAGAAATCTTATATCAAATATAAGAATTCTCTTTTTAAAAAAAAAAGATATGAAATGTGATAAGATGTGATAAGAGGTGTATGAGATGTGATAAGAATTGATAAGATGCGTATGGAAAGTGATAGGATGTGATAAGATGTGTATGGGATGAGGTAAGAAGTGTATGTGATAGAATAGGATGTATATGGGTTGTGATAGGGCGAGAATGGATGTGATGTAAAAGATTAGATGTGCAGACATATGGGGTTACATGAATGGGAATGTGGAAATGGATGTATGTATGTGGATGTGTGGATGTGGAGATGGGAGTATGGATGTATGAATGTGAAAGTGGATGTATGAATGTGAAAATGGATGTATGCATGAAGATGTATATGCATAGATTTGAATATGGATGTGGATGTGGATGTATAAATGAGGATGTGAATGTGAATGTGGATGTGAATGTGGATGTATGGATGTGGATATGGATGTGTATGTATGAATGTAGATAAGGGATGTGGATGTATAAATGAGGATGTGAAAATGGAGGTATGCATGTAGATGTGGATGTATGGATGTGAATATGGATGTGGATGTGGATGTATAAATGAGGATGTGAATGTGAATGTGGATGTATGGATGTGGATATGGATGTGTATGTATGAATGTGGATATGGGATGTGGATGTATAAATGAGGATATGAAAATGGATGTATCCATGTAAATGTGGATGTATGAATGTGAATGTGAATCAATGTGTCGTCGAGATGGGGAAATGGATGAGAATGAGTACACATTGAATGGAATGTGGAATAAGTAATGTGGACTAAGGAGGGATAATGTGGAAAGACGAGAGTTTGATTTAGAAACTGTATTTTGTGACTGTTTGTAAATGACTGTTTTATGTCAAGAATGCTGGGGAAGCATTTTGACCATCTTGTGGATTAAGGTCATGAAGACCTAACTGTTAAAGTTGCAACTGCTGACGGAGAGTCAATGGAGGACGTCTCGCGTAGCAAGGTCGACCGAGGTCTTGACCAGCCTCGGTTCGATTTAAATGGTGAGCTTCCGGTACGGTGGATGAGGGACCAAGGAAGCGGCCTATGAGTGAAGCGCTAGGTCACCTGCGAAGGATCCTAGAGGGTGCTGACCATACGGTGCTCGGGCTCTGGGTCGCCCAGGATACCCACGCGTGCGTCGAGGAAGATATTGGAACAAGGAGTAAGAGTTGTTTTGTGAAACCGGGCATGGATCTGGTTGATTGACCTTGCTGGTCTTCAATGGATGAGTCCATGGCTCTTTATATGGATCTGTTGGTTGATCTTGCTGATCTTCAACGAGAGTCCATCTTGATTTTTATAAGTGATTATATTGCCGAGTATTATGGGCTAGGAACTATTGAAAAGGCCCCTGTGTGGTCAGGTGGTGAGCGTTCTAGTTGCCAATGATGCCATAGATACTCTGATGAAGGAATGATGGGAAATTATGAATCAACCGGATAAATTGGAAGATTGTGATCAGTGGTACTATGGTTTCATTAAAGGATTGTTTTAAAGTTAGCTGATGCTAAGAAAAAGGCAATTTCATATTGGGTGTGTAAGTGGTGTGGCTAGTTTTATGTTTGCATGAACTTCCGGCTAGGGGGCCTTGGAACTCTTTTCCTTGGTACCCGGGACAAAACCTAACCAAATTCTAAATTGGATCCCATCACTACAGTGGTTGGGCGGTTGGCTAACCCATGGGATCGGATGGGGTTAGGCTGGACTGATGGATCCGTAAATCGAGATTTAATTTCTATTATTACGATAGATGAAGTAAATCCCGGATAGAAATTGTTCTATGGATAGGAATCAACGGCTGTGCCTCTCTTGATGGGGAAAAAAGCGTTGATCCCAATGATCCAAGTGCAAGTTTCTTCCTTGATTTGACCAAGTACCATTAAAGGTGCAGTCAGATCAGTTGATCCGTAATGATCTTGACTACGTTAGAGTAAAGAGTTATCCTGGTGGAATCGCCCATGCTTTCCGGGTAAAGGAAGTTTTTCCGGGTTTCGGTTTTGGACAAACCGACGGATTAGTCTCTTGTCCGGATATCCGTGGGCGAGGCCCCGAGTGTGGGACCCCTGTCCCGCGCGAGAAGTGCTTTTCCGCTGCTAGTACCCCGAATCCGTTGCTCGGTGGGAACAGGGATCTCACAGTTTGAGCCCGTACAAGCTCTTCTTGAGCTTACAAACCATGTTCTCTTTGCCTGGGACTACAAAACCTTCGTGTTATTGCATATATATGTCCTCATGAAGATCACCATGTAGGAATGTCGTCTTGACATCCATTTGTACAAGCTCCATGTTCTCTTTGCCTGGGACTACAAAACCTTCGTGTTATTGCATATATATGTCCTCATGAACATCACTATGTAGGAATATCGTCTTGACATCCATTTGTACAAGCTCCATGTCATCAATTGCAACGAGTGTAAGCACACAATGAAAAGTGGCCATCTTGACTACTGGGGAGAATATCTCATCAAAGTCAGTACCCTTTTATTGCTTAAACCCTTTTGCAATGAGACGAGCTTTGTACTTAGGCAACTCATTGCCTAGCATGACCTTCATTTTGAAGACCCACTTACATGGAAGTGCATGCTTCCCTAATGGAACAAGTTCTCATGTATTATTCTTTAATAGCGAAGCATATTGCGATTGCATTGCTTTCTCCCACTTCAAATTGTCATCCTGTAGCATAGTCATACATGTATACGTGCATGTCTACATACATACATACCTATGGCTCAAAATACACACATACATACGTAAAATATGTTAACTTACATACACACATACATACATACCTAAAATACATTCACACATACACATACATACTTATATGCATATGTATGTATGTATCATTAGAGAGAGAGCGAGAGTGAGCGAGAGAGAGACAGAAATGGTTTTTGTTATATGGTGCCTTAAAACCCTGTGGGTGCCCGAAGTGGGTGGCTTCTTGTTTTTATTTTAAATCACGTGCCTTAAAACCAATGTGGGTGCCTCGAAGGGGTGGTAGGTTGTTTTTTAAAAAGTCTTCCCAAAGCAAAGGAAACTCTACCCGTTTTTTTTTTACAAGTGAAGAGACCTAGAAATTATAGAAGAGAGGTAAAGAGAGAGAGATATGGAGGGAGAGATGTCCGAACGACGCATATTGATGATATCAGATGGCATCTTTGGATCCCAAAGAAAGCATGGCGTGTCTTTGCACTCAATGCAAGTATCAGATCTTTTGTAAACGATGGATTTGTACTACACACATTCGAGAATATGGACCATTTGCATCGGATCAACTATAAAACCTACGCTTCCAGTCACATGGTTTGGCCGGCCGATCCACACGACATTGCACCGTCCACATCTCGTGGACTATAGAGGACAGCTAGGGATGCGATGACAGAGATGGAGATAAATGCAAAAAGACAAGCTATTGCAAGCATGACAGAGAATGAACACATGGGAGAAATGCTGGATGCATGGATGAGGACCACGATGGTGGGCACAATTCCGTGTATACGACAGAATTTCCACGATCAGAAGCTGACAAAGAAGAGCAAACGATGCGAAAACTACCTCATTTGTCACTCTACAATGGTGCAAAGATCTCTGTTCTACGTGCGTCGCTCGCGATGCTCAATCTTCAATCCATTTATGGATGGTTGGATGCTAGTGTCTTTGAACTGTTCAGGTAGAGTGCACTTGACAGTTTCTTTACTGCACCAAAATAGTCAAACTTGTTTTTATAGTTCGAAATACAAAAAGATTACTTATCCTTTGCCGGCTTTTGAAAGATCATTTTTTGCCAGATGGGAATGACATGCCTCCGACGCATGGGGACACTAAGAAGCTTTTAAAGTCCATGGGCATGGACTACACAAAGATTCATGCATGTCCAAATGATTGCATCCTTTTTCGCAACGAGTATGTGCACCTGCACATATGTTCAAAGTGTGGAGCGAAAAGATTCATGGAAGACCTTGTGGGCGAAGCAGCCCCAACAAAAGTCCTTCGACACTTTCCTATCATCCTGAGAATCAAGAACATATTCAGATGCAAATCCGTAGCCCAATTAATGTCATGGCATGCAAAGAGAAAATCCACAGACGGTGTGATGCGAGTGCTTGCCGATTCCGATGCTTGGAAACACATAGACAACACGTGGCCTTTGTTGGAGAGCCTTGGAATCTGCGTCTAGGCCTAGCTATGGATGGTGTAAATCCATTTGGTCTATGCAGCTCATCATGGAGCACATGGCTTGTCTGTTTGGTTAACTATAACATCCCGCCATGGCTGGCCACAAAAAACGGTCATTTGTTGTTAGCCCTTATCGTGCTAGTACAAGGTCAAAAATATGGATGTATACCTGGCACCGCTTGTGGAAGAGCTACGCACTTTATGGGATGGTATTACTGTGCGAGACATGTCACAACCTTTGACAAGATGGGAGGTACGAGTGCAAGGCATACTTATGTGGATGATGCATGACTGGCTCAGATATGGTGATGAATGTTCAGGTAACATCAGTCAACCCTTTACGTTTCATCCAACCTGGTGGGTCTATATGTACACAATACCTCATTTTTTAATGTCATAAATTGGTTCATTATTCGTGCAAGCTTGTCCATTTCGGGTTACAATGCTTGTCCCTTATGTGGACCTCGACTCGATGTTGCACCCTACTCAAAACCTCTTCGGAAAACCGTGTACCAACAAGTACATCACAGATATCTGCCTGAAGGACATGCCTTGCGTGAAGGGCTAGCACAACGACAATGGAAAGCAAGTGATTGGAAGCAAATGTGGGAAGAGGAGACGGGGACACCACTTGCAGGCATGAAAAGGCTCTCGATCTTCCACGATCTCCCTTATTGGGGTGAGTTATTGATCAATCACGAGTCGCACACCTACTGGGTGCATGAGGTGTCTAAAGACTGCCTTCACACGGAATGACAATCTTGGAGGACTCAAGTCTCATGATTGGCATAAGTTTCTGCAATTTGTGCTCCCTGTAGCTATGAAAGACTGCCTATCAGAGGATGTGCGAACAACCATTTACAAGATCAGTACCTTGGTACGATGGATCTCATCTAAAGGGATAAGGAGAGACAGCATAGACGCTGCCAAACTCAATGCAGTATAGGCTGTCTGTATGGTTGAAAAATTCTTTCCCACAAGCATTGTCACAATCCAGTTGCATTTGCTAGTTCATGTGGTTGACGAGGTTGCACTAGCAGGAACTGTCCACAGCCGATGGATGTTCTTCTTAGAGCGGTTCATGAAGACACTAAAAGGGTTTGTTCGTTAGAGAGCACGTCCAGAGGGCAGCATGGGGTGGCTCATGCAAGAGTCTTTGGTGTTCATAACAGAGTTTTTAGGCATGTCAGACCCAGAAATGCCTCGCTTATGGAGCGACAATACTGACATTCGGCTTGTCGGTGACGAACCCCAAGGTCAGGGGACCCAAAGAAAAATGGACCCAGCCTTCAGAGAGAAGGCGATGAAGTTTTGCATTCTTAACTGGGAGCCCATGCAGAAGTGGCTAGAGAGATATGAGCTCGCAAAGGAGGCAAATGCACAGGAAAGAGCACAGTTTCGAAAGAATCGCTCAACTCGATCTTTGCCTCTTTCGGATAATCTTCGAGATCTTCCATCCTTTCCAACAAGCAGATGGCTAGATGCAGCTGTTTCAGAGGCAAAGAAAGCGGGTGAGGCTATCTCTGAAGAAGAGGAGGAACTCACAAAGGGGTGTGATTGGGAGGTAACCACCATTTCACCCAATGCACAGTACGAGTGTGTGCGTATACAGATTTCTCTCTCTCACAACACAATTCGTTTATGTGTTGTCTAGTATCACAAATACGGTGCGCTATGGTCTCATGGACGACATTTTTGGATCGCACGCATTGACGAGAATAGGTCTACTTTTGATAGTGGCGTGATGGTCAACTTTCTCCAAAAAAGTAGAGCTAGTACAAGAGACATCACAGCACAGGATGGCCAGCTCGAGTATTGCGGAGTGATTAAGGATAGCATAAAGCTCTCGTTCAGGAGGTTTGACTACTTTCTATTTGATGTGAAGTGGTTCAGAGTGGTCACTGCTGGAAGAAACGCAACAGTGAGGCAGGACAAGAGTGGTTGCTCCAAGTAGACTCCACGAAGCTATGGATGGATGAAAGAGACACATTTGTACTCCCTGAACATTGTGAGCAGGTTGTTTTTACACCAGATCTGAAAGATCCACAGTGGTTATTTGTGTTACAAGTCACTCCGCGTTAGCAGACAAATATTTAAGGATTTGGACGTATAGGAGTTTTCATCTGAAGTGGACTCTGGGATGCATGTGCTAGTCCAGGAGGAAGAAATCATTCCCCAAGAGGAGGAGGCTATAGAAGAAGACCAAGCACACGAGGAGGTGGAAGACAATGTCTTGTTTGAGGATGATGATCGCAAAGATGTGGCCATTTTAAGAGACCTGGAAGTCTCAAATGTGGAGATTGATATGCTTAGTGCAACAGATCTCCAAGAAGATGTTAGAATAGGAGACTGCTTATAAAGCATTTGTATAAACTTATTTACACCTATAATGAAATGAAATCCAATTTTTACGCTTTTCTAACACTATTACGATTTTTTTATAGTCTTGCATTTTTTCTGTACGTCCGAGCTAAGAGGTTTTATTGTTATGCGTATGCTGATTGTTTCAAGATTGTGTTGTAGAGCGCGATGGGAGACCATAGTCTGGATCGCATGACAGAGGAGGAGTTCTTACGGTTTATCTCTCGTGTGCCCCCCGCTTATCAGGCTGCATCACAGTATTGGATCGCAAGGCTCCACTCCTGAGGGTTGGCGGCGGCACTCCTTTTGGCACTACTCCTGCCGACGGCACTCCCGCTGGTGCTACTCCCTTTGGCGCACTCCTGGTTTTTAGAGTCCACCGCAGCCGTCTTCTTAGCCATCACCCAGTGGCTCTAGTAGTCGACACGTGCGATAGCGATCGACGTCTCGTTCGTCTGGTGAGGGTTTGAGGTCGCATAGGTTGAGCACAGCTTTGTCCAAAAATCATAAGTGGTTTCCTCACTCACAATCATAAAGTAGACGGAATAATCGGCAAGATGTAATCGAATGGTTGACTTTGCTAACACATCCAATTCGTCCTAATCATCTTGTGACATGCTTTCTGGCTTGTTGGCACTTGACCCCCTTTCAAGGGTTTGATTTGCTTCTTTTGTGTAAGGACATCTTTGATTTGTTCCTTCCACAACGAGAAGCTCATGCCATATCAAACTTTCAAACATGGAACATGTCACGATCCGACAAAGATGATGCCATGGTAGAAATCAACCAATGTAAGCGTCAGAAACTAGGGAAAATTTGGTAGATTT